>NC_067245.2:71296499-71596716 GCF_019359855.2 Lolium perenne
GAAGGAACCTTCATCAATCAAGCAAAATATCTCCAAGACATGCTCAAGAGGTTCAAGATGACCGAGTTGAAGGGTGTGGCCACTCCTATGGTTACCAAATGTCATCTTGCACTAGATCCCAATGGTAAAGAGGTGGATCAAAAGGTATATCGCTCCATGATTGGATCCTTGCTTTACCTTTGCGCATCTAGACCGGACATAGTGTTGAGTGTTGGTGTGTGTGCAAGGTATCAAGCTTCTCCTAAGGAGAGCCACATGGTGGCTCTCAAAAGAATCTTTCGATATTTGGTTGATACCCCAAGATATGGTATTTGGTACCCCAAAGGCTCAAGTTTTATTCTCAATGGATATACCGATGCGGATTGGGCGGGTGACAAGGATGATAGGAAATCAACTTCCGGGGCTTGCCAATTCCTTGGTAGGTCCTTGGTGTGTTGGTCTTCTAAGAAGCAAAATTGCATATCTCTCTCCACCGCCGAAGCCGAATATGTTGCCGCTGCAAGTGGATGCACTCAATTGTTATGGATGAGGCAAACTTTAAAGGAATACGGTGTCATTTGTGACAAAGTGCCTCTATTATGTGACAATGAAAGTGCCATCAAGATTGCCTATAATCCGGTGCAACATTCAAGAACGAAGCATATTGAGATCCGGAATCATTTCATTAGGGATCATGTTGCCCGTGGTGATATTGAGCTTATCTATGTTCCTACCAAAGATCAACTTGCCGATATATTCACGAAGCCTCTTGATGAAGCAAGGTTCTCTTATTTGAGGAATGAGCTAAATATCATTGATTCAAGGAGTATAGCTTGACCATCTTGCAAACACACCTCCGTCTCAAAACTTTATTTGGTTTAGATGTAGGCATGGAAATAGGGGGAGTGCGGTTTAAATTATTGAGCTATCCCTCCCCCCATAATGCCAACATTAAGAAATCATTCTCTTTATATCATATGATGATATGTGAGCTTCAATGATGAGTAGTGGTTTTTGGGCCCAAGATATATCTTCGCGGTGCCATGCCATAACACTCATATATGGTGGCCTAGGCCACCACACTCTTCTTTATGAAGAGTTGGAGTAATTTGGATCTTTATTGGACTTCATTTGCCTATCTTTTGTTTTTAGGGGAATTGGCTCAATGTTTGGCTTCTATTGATTTGCTCCTTGCAAACTTGAGTTCATATTACCATACCCCTCTTTGTGTCCATCCTAAGCCATTCTCTCACCTCTAAAACATTCTATATCTTGCACAAGCTCGTCTCAAAAAATGCATATCAAAATTGTTTGTTTTAAGAGGGTGTCTTTATAAAAAAAGGGGGATTTTGTTTAACAAAAACAGCCTACAAAAAAAAAACAAGGGGCGGGGGCTGGCCGACCCGGGCCTGACCAGGCCGGTAGTACCGCCTGGGGCCTGGCCGGTACTACCGCCGGCCTCGGGCCGGTGCCCCCAAGTGAGGGCGGGTCGAGCCCTGCTCCCCAGTCCCTCCCCACTCGCCCATCCTCTCCAAGCCACCAGCCGCCCGGCCGCCCCTGCCGACCTGCCGCCTCCCTTGCTCCCCCGGCCACTCTCCGGCCCTCTCCGGCCGGATCGGCTCCGTGGGAGCCTTCCCCCACCCCTCCTCCTCCATGGCTCCCGGTATTAGCCTCTCCCCCCGTGTATTTTGCTCGTATTTTTGGCTCACATGTGTGTTGATTATTGGTTCTACATGCTTAGATTTTTGGCTAAATCTTACTCTAAGAGGTTGTATCTATTGCTGATCTATGTCCTCTAGTATGTAGCACCGTTAACCTCTACTATGTAGCATTTTTTTTCTACCCATTGTGTGTGGCCTTATTTTTTTATCATGCATGTGTATTTTGGGTCAAAATTTTGTTAAGTCGAGATGAGCTTGTGCCCTTATCCCATATTTCCCTCGGTTCTGTTCGTCTATTTCACAGGTGCTAGTCGGAAGAGGCGAGGGGATCCGCCCCTTGAGGATGATTTTGTTGAACAAGATGAAGTGTTACCCCGTGCCACTACTGCGCGTGGTGCTTCTTTGGCAAATAAAAAGAAAGGGAAAAAGGCTATTGAGTCCTATGGCAGCGTCCGCCTTCATGCATACATGGCTATTCGCACCGCTAACCCCTATTTGGTGCCTCGGTCTTCTCGCACCCACAACCGCCACTTCTACACCGAGGTTCAAGAACGCATATTCAATGAAGTCTATCCTCCCAACAAGGTGAAGGTGGTTGATCAACGGTATATCAACATTGACCATTTGAAGAAGGATGCCTACTTTCATGAAGCTCTTGGTATTTGCGAGGAGTTTGGTTTGCTTCCCATTATGACTTTCCAATGCAACTATGATCCTTACCTTGTGACTCAGTTCTTTGCCACAGTCTATTTTCATGAGGATGACGCTCGCTCCATCACTTGGATGACTCCTGATGAGGTACTCACTACCACTTGGAGCACCTTTGGACAGATTCTTGGCTATCCTCTTCCGGAAGATTGTGAACATGACAGTGATAGTGGTTGGAGGTTTCATGGGCATTCTAATGCAAGCACCAAAGATGTTCTTGAGCCGCTCTATATGCCCGGTCGATGCAAGCTTGGATTCACTTCCGGTCTCCAACCCGTCTATGATATTATGCTTCGCATCTACCGTGAGACTATTGCCGTCAAAGTGGGTAATGTGATGAGATCCATTCTTTTGTCATTGACTTGATGCTTCAAACTCATCTCCGAAAGGGCAAGGGTGTGAAGATGGATGTCATGGATTGCCTGTGGAACCAGATTTTCCTGCGTATGGTTGAGAAGAGGTCTCCTGCCTTTGGTCCCTTCATCATGAAGCTTATTTCTGAGGTGTGGCGTCAGAAATTTGAGGGTGCCATTCTGGAACCATTTTCATCACTCACTACTCATAAACGCAAGAACCTTCTTATCAAAGATCATGAGCTCCTAGCTTCTACCTCAGCCCCTGCAGCTCCTTCTGCCTCTGCAGCTCCTTCTGCCTCAGCAGCTCCTTCAGCAGGTCCTGCAGATCCTTCCACTGATCGCCGGTTTGCTGGCCTTAGACTCCTTGATGGTTTTACTCCTCATATGGCCCTTGGGGGGCCTCCGGCTCACTCCGCATATGATCCCATGCTCGAGCCCTCTTGGTACACCAAACTCAAGATCAAGGTAAAGAAGACCTTCTGCCTCCAGCTGGATATTCAGGAGCGCATGTATGACGCCTATGTGGCAGAGAAGAAAGCTCGACGCCGTCAGAAGAGCATCATGGCAAAGCTTGGTGTGGAAGTGTCTCCTCCAGGATCTGAAGAGAATATCCTTCCGAAGCCTCAGTGGATTTCTGCTCATAGCCAGTGGTCTGATGGCGAGGATGGTCCCTCCTATGATGTCGACTCCGATGTTGCCGAGGACTTCCTTGATGGCTAGGGATGGTAGCATCGCTCTTCAACCTTTTTGGCATCTTGATGTCAAAAGGGGGAGAAGAGTTCTATTAGGTTCGGGATTTGCATGGGAAGTCACAAGCTTGCGTTTTCTTTGACTCTTTATGCTTGTGACTTATGGTTATCTATTGTTGAGAACTACTTATCATGTTTTATGCACCTTATCTATGTGTGTGAGACATAGGGGCTATCTATTTATGTATGAGACATTATCTATCTATCTATCTATCTATGGTAAAGACTAAGTGAACTTCATGTGGTATGATCTCTAAACTCAACACTTGTCTTTACTCACATATGGTTGTCTCTTCTCTATACAAGTGATGAATTTATTTGCTTACTAAGCATCTTTGCACTTGTTGGTGATTCGTATTTACTTGAGTAGTTTGATCCTAGATTATGTGCCTCTCATTCAAATGTTAATTCTATTACATGCACATGTCTAGGGGGGAGCCTTTTATGCAAATCTTATATTTTCTCTGCTCAAATACTCTCATCTTTTGCAAATCTTATATTGTCATCAAGAAACCAAAAAGGGGGAGATTGAAAGATCATATCTCATTTTATATGTAGTTTTGGTGTTGATGACAATGATAATATATGAACATTTCGGTTTATAAGATTTGTAGGTTATTACATTCTCTAGATGCTTAAAGCGCGAAGAGTATGCAAGATATCGGAAGAGAAAAGAAAGAAAAGAAGAAAGAAAGAAATGAGAAGAAGAAGAGAAAGAGAAAAGAAAGAAAAGAAGAAAGAAAGAAATAAGAAGAAGAAGAGAAAAGCAAAGAGAAGAAGGAGCGGGGGCCTGGGCGGTACCGCCGGCCTGGCCACGGCCGGAGGCTCCGGCCTTGGTACCGCCCATGGTACCGGTGGCGCGGGGGCGTCTCAACACACTAGCCAGGGGGGTTGGAGCCCCGGCGGTACCTCGGCCGGTACCCCGGCCGGAGGCTCCGGCCCCCCCTCCCGGACCGAGCCCCTCTGGCCACGTGGCCTCCTCCTGATGGGCGGGCGCGCGTCACCTAGGAGCGGTAGTACCGGCCCAAACTGGCCGGTACTACCGGCCACCCCTCTCCAACGGCTGCAACGGCTGTTTCAGCAGCCACTATTTAAAGCCTTCTTCTCCAATGTGCTAGGGTTGCTCATTCCCCCTCCAAAAAGGACATACACCATTGTTGAGCCACCAAGAACATCAAATCCATCGGATCTCCTCCCTCAACCACCCAAATCCCTTGTGCTTTGGAGAATCGAAGGAGAAGACCCCGATCTACATCCTCACCGAAGCGTTTTTCATTTCCCCCTCTTATGCTTGAGGGCCCCCCTTGCTAGTGTTCCTCTTTGGATCCCTAGTGGTTGTTGTTGATGTATGCTTGTTGATTTGTTGTGTTGTTACAGATTTGGGAGCCTCCAATTTGGTTGTGGATGTGTGCCCCAAGAACCTTGTAAAGGCCCGGTTTCCGCCTCGAGGAAATCCCTTAGTGGAAGTGGGCTAGGCCTTCGTGGCGTTGCTCACAGGAGATCTGAGTGAAGCCTTCGTGGCTGTTGGTTTGGCTTGCGTAGCAACCACACTCCTCCAAACGTAGACGTACCTTCTTGCAAAGGAAGGGAACTACGGGAATCATCTCCGTGTCATCGCGTGCTCCACTCTCGGTTACCTCTATCCCACTCTATCTCTTATATATTGCGTAGCTATATCTTGCCTAGTTGATAACCTTGTCATATAGGTAAATTCACTTAGTTGCATATCTAGAGAATTTACCTTTGTGTCAAGCCTAAATTGAAAAAGAACTAAAAAATTGGTTAGCACCTATTCACCCCCCCCCCTCTAGGTGCGGCATACGATCCTTTCACCTACCCCGCGAGTGAAGCATATGCGTCATACTTCGTGGTCTCTTCATGAGTTTACTAGAGATCACCCAAATCTCATAGATTGCGACGTTTAACAATCGGACTCATATAGGTGTGCTATTTCAAGAATGCTCTGTAGGACAGCATCTTTGCTATAATAGCCAACATAAACACATTAAGGCTTGTTGCCAACCTGCCTTACAGCAATTGAGAGTTGTGCATCTTCACATAGAGAGGGTTACATAATACTCTCCTCAATTAAACCACTAGTTTGTTCTTCCCAGGTCCTAATTCACGGGATCTCCGATCACAAAGGTTGGGTTACCACTATGGTGTAACATCAACGGGTCTCAAACCCATCTCCCTCGATGCACTTTCTATCACATTACGTGATAGTCCCTTTGTAAAGGGATCTGCCAGGTTTTTGTCTGTTTGAATATATGTAACAGTTATTACTCCGGAGTTTCGCAATTTCCTGACAGACTTCAAATGTCTCTTGACGTGTCTTGATGACTTCGCGTTATCCTTAGAATTGTTCACTTTGACAATTATAGTTTGATTGTCACAATTCAAAAGAATTGCCGGTACAGGTTTTTCAACCACAGGCAAGTCCATCAAGAGCTCACGCAACCATTCTGATTCAACAGTGGTTGTGTGCAAAGCAGTAAGTTCTGCTTCCATAGTTGACCTCATCAATATGGTTTGCTTACAAGATCTCCATGACACTGCGCCACCTCCAAAGGTAAATACATACCCGCTAGTGGCGTATCGATCAGCTACATCAGAGATCCAATTTGAATCACTATATCCTTCAAGCACAGCTGGGTGCCCTGAATAGTGAATCCCATAACTCATTGTACCACATAGGTAGCGCATGACCCTATCAAGTGCATGCCAATGATCAGTACCCGGGTTTGACATTAACCTACTCAACTTGCTAACAGCAAAAGAGATGTCGGGTCTAGTCGCGCTCGCTAAGTACATGAGTGAGCCAACGATATGAGAATATCTCAATTGATCTATGGCAATCCTCCGGTTCTTGCGTAGTGTCACACTGGGATCATAAGGAGTTGGAGAAGACTTGCTATAAATATAGCCGAACCGGCTCAAGATCTTCTCAACATAATGGGATTGCGTTAGAATAATCCCACTCTCGTTCTTAATCAGCTTGATGTTCAGAATCACATCAGCTTCTCCCAGATCTTTCATATCAAAGCTCTTTGACAAGAAAGACTTGACCTCGTGTATTACTCTCATGTTTGTACCAAAGATCAGAATATCATCCACATACAAACATAGTATAACACCTTCGCCCCCACCATGGCGATAGTAAACACACTTGTCAGCCTCACTGACAACAAAGCCTACAGAAGTTAAAGTTCTGTCAAACTTCTCATGCCATTGCTTAGGTGCTTGTTTCAGGCCATATAAAGATTTCAGCAACTTGCACACCTTTCTTTCTTCACCTTTTACTACAAACCCATCAGGCTGATCCATATAGATTTCCTCTTCCAACTCTCCATTAAGGAAAGCTGTCTTTACGTCCATTTGATGAACGATAAGACCATAGGAGTCAGCCATGGATAGTAGTACTCGAATGGTGGTAAGTCTAGCGACAGGTGAATAGGTGTCGAAGTAATCTTCGCCTTCTCTCTGTGTGTAGCCTTTTGCTACAAGGCGCGCCTTGTACTTTTCAATAGTACCATCAAGTCTTAGCTTCTTCTTGAACACCCATTTGCAGCCCACAGGCTTGCATCCATGGGGTCGTTCTGATAGCTCCCAAGTTCCATTAGAAAGAATCGAGTCCATCTCGTTATGGACAGCTTCTTTCCAGTCATCTGCATCTGGAGATGCATATGCCTCTGCAATGGACGTGGGAGTATCATCCACAAGGTACACAATGAAATCATCACCAAAGGATTTTTCAATCCTTCGTCTCTTGCTCCGTTTAGGAGCTTCATTGTCATCCTTCTCAGTAACATTCTCATGTGATTGTTCAAAATACTCATTAGATGTACTGGACTCAGGAATTATCTCAGTAGAAATTCTAGCAATGCTATGCATATCTTTCATAGGAAACATATTCTAAAAAAATGTTGCATCACGAGATTCCATAATAGTATCAACATGCATATCAGGTACCTCAGATTGAACTACTAAAAATCTATATCCTACACTCCGAGGAGCATAACCTAGAAAAATACAATCCACTGTCTTTGGTCCAAGTTTGCGCTTCTTAGTAATTGGAATATTGACTTTCGCCAAACATCCCCATGTGCGCAAATACGAAAGTGATGGTTTTCTCTCAGCCCACTCCTCGTAAGGGGTTTTATCTTTATTCTTGTTAGGAACTCTATTCAGGACATGACATGAAGTCAACAAAGCCTCCCCCCACCATGCCTTTGATAAACCAGCAGTGGCTAACATGGAATTCACCAAGTCAGTCAGCGTGCGGTTTTTCCTCTCGGCAACCCCGTTTGATTGGGGTGAATAGGGAGGCGTCCTCTCATGAATAATGCCATGTTCCTCACAGAATTCATCAAAGATTTTAGGAAAATATTCGCCACCACGATCCGACCTAAGACGCTTGATCTTTCTTTCTAGTTGATTTTCAACTTCAGCCTTATAAATTTTAAAGTAGTCTAAAGCTTCATCTTTAGTTCGCAACAAATAAACATAGCAAAATCTAGTCGCATCATCAATCAATGTCATGAAATATCTCTTTCCACCTTTTGTCAACACACCATTCATCTCGCATAGATCAGAATGTATGAGTTCTAGAGGTGCCGAGTTTCTCTCCTCGGCCGCCTTGTGAGGCTTCCGAGGTTGCTTTGATTGCACACAGCTATGGCACTTAGAACCTTTGGCAATGGTGAAATTCGGAATTAAACTTAAACTGGATAGCCGAGACATTAAACCAAAATTAATGTGACATAAACGAGAATGCTAAATACTGGTATCATCACTAACATTGCCACATATATGGTTCACAGACTTATAACTGAAATCAGAAAGCGAAAAGCGGAACAAGCCTCCGCACTCATAGCCTTTACCAATAAATTGTCCAAACTTGGAAACAACTACTTTATTCGACTCTAAAACAACCTTAAACCCATCTCTGCATAGAAGGGAGCCGCTAACGAGATTCTTGTTCATAGTAGGGACATGCTGCACGTTCCTCACCGCACGATCTTCCCCGAAGTGAACTTCAGATCTACCGTGCCAACACCACGAACAGAAGCATGTGACCCATTCCCCATCAAGACGGAAGAATCCCGGACGACCTGGTAAGAAGTGAACATGGATATGTCAGCACACACATGAACATTAGCACCTGTATCAATCCACCAACATGGAGATTGAAATACCGAAAGAACAGTAAAGAGATTACCGTACCCATCAGCATTGCTAGCGGTCACCGTGTTGACTTGCCTCGCCTTTTTCTTGCGGTCTGCCCTCTCTGGACAGTCCTTAGAAAAGTGGCCAGTCTCTCCACATGTAAAGCAGCTCAGATCTGCTTTGTTTATCATCTTCTTCTTCTTGAAGGTTGTAGTCTTCATAGGCTTATTGAAGGAGGGCTTGTTATTCCCTTTGTTCTTGCTGTAGGGTTTCTTCTGCACCATGTTGGCGCTAGACTGACCCTCTCCTTTCTCAGTATTATCCTTAGCCCGAGCTTTCTCCTCAACATCAAGAGATGCTATCAGATTTTCAACTGATATCTCCTGTCTCTTGTGTTTGAGAGTTGTGGCAAAGTTCCTCCATGAAGGGGGCAACTTAGCGATGATGCATCCAGCCACAAACTTGTCAGGTAAGGCACACTTAAGGAGTTCAAGCTCTTTCGCAATGCACTGTATCTCATGAGCTTGTTCGACTACAGAACGGTTGTTAACCATCCTGATGTCATGGAAGCTCTCCATGATGTACGCTTCATCGTCGCATCGGTTGCACCGAACTTAGCATTCAGTGCATCCCAGAGCTCTTTACCATCTGTTATGTGCATGTACACATCACACAGACGATCAGCAAGAATACTTAGAACGCATCCGACGAAGAGATTATTGTTTTCCTTGAACTTGTTCTGATCTTGGTCAGATATAGTTCCTTCAGGTAAACCATCAGTAACTTCGAACACTTTCAGATGAGTAAGCCAGAGCATGGCCTTATACTGCCACCTCTTAAAGTGCACACCGGTAAACTTATCCGGTCTCAGTGCATCAGCAAAACCAGCCATTGTTAACTCAGGAAATTGCCTACAATTAGGTTTTTGGATTGTTGGATAATTAGGCACAATTTCCATGATTAATTCCAGAATATTAAGCATGACGACAGTAACTACTAACATGTGAAACTCGAACATACTAGATGCATTAATCAACATGAGTAGCAGCAGCGCAAACGGTACAGCATTGATGACCCACAAGTATAGGGGGTGTATCGTAGTATCTTCGATAAGTAAGAATGTCGATCCCAACGAGGAGCAGAAGGTGTTGACAAGCAGTTTCGATGAAGGATTCACTGTAAATGCTCACAGACAAGTATTCAGGGGGTTTTGATGTAACAGTTGAATAAAGTACGAGTAAGTAAAGTGTGAGAGTAACAATTGCAGTGAGTGGCCCAATCCTTTTTAGCACAAAGGACAAGCCAGTTTGATTACTTATAATGACCAAGCGTTCTCGAGGACACACGGGATTTTAGTCTAGTGCTTTCGCTACATATGGCTAAATAATCTTCATTGTTTTGATAAGTGTTGTGTGGGTGAACCTTTGCTAATGTACCGCCCTTCCTAGGACTAATACATACTTGTGATTATACCCCTTGCAAGCATCCGCAACTACAAGAAAGTAATTAAGAATAAATCTAACCACAGCCTTAAACTCTGAGATCCTGCTATCCCTCCTGCATCGATATACCAATGGGGGTTTAGGTTTCTGTCACTCCGGCAACCCCGCAATTGGCAAACGAGTACAAGATGCATTCCCCTAGGCCCATAAAGGTGAAGTGTCATGTAGTCGACGTTCACATGACACCACTAGAAGAATAACACCACAATTTAAATATCATAACATTGAATATTACTCAACCATAGTTCACTACTAACATTTAGACTTCACCCATGTCCTCAAGAACTAAATGAACTACTCACGAGACATCATATGGAACATGATCAGAGGTGATATGATGATGAATAACAATCTGAACATAAACCTTGGTTCAATGGTTTCACTCAATAGCATCAACAACAAGTAGAAATCGATACCGGGAGAGTTTCCCCTATCAAACAATCAAGATCAAACCCAAATTGCTACGGCGGTGACGATGTCCAGCGGTGGAGACGGCGGTGATGATGGTGGAGATGATGATGATGGTGATGGAGATGATGTCCAGCTCGATGACGGTGACGATGGCGTCGATTTCCCCCTCCCGGAGGGAATTTCCCCGGCGGATCTCAGCCCGCCGGAGAGCTCTTTTCTCTCTGGTGTTCTCCGCCCCGCAGAGGCGGCTGTAACTCTTCGCGAGTTACCCTCTGTGGCTTAGGTCTTCGGGACGAAGGATTTCGCGAAGAAAAGGAGGCGAAAGGGGCTGTGGGGCCCCCTCACCACCAGGTGGCGCGGCCAGGCCATGGGCCGCGCCGCCCTATGGTCTGGGCCCACCTTGGGTCCAGCTGGGTCCCCCTTCTGGCTTCCTTCGTCATCTGGAAAAATAGGATTTTTGGTATAATTTCCTTCCACGGTTGATTTTCCAAAATATTGCGTTCTGACGGTGCTTTTTCCAGCAGAATCCTGGCTCCGGTGCTCGATCCTCCAATAATGATGAAACATGCAAAATAGATGAAATAACATAAGTATTGTGTCCAAACATGAAATATATCAATGAATAACAGCAAATTATGATATAAAATAGTGATGCAAATTGGACGTATCAACTCCCCCCAAGCTTAGACTTCGCTTGTCCCCAAGCGAAACTGAACTCGGTAAACAGGACCACATGTTTATGGAGTGAAGAGTCGATAAATAAAATACGGACAAGAAGCATCATATTCATTCACACAAGACATTCTAGTAAACAACTTCCTCATATAACTCAACTTGAAACAAGTATAAGGTAATCACAAATAAAGGTGCATAAGAAATCATAGTTGGTGATGGCAAACTTCGTTCTTGGTCAGAGAACAATTAACAGGTTATACTTATCTATCGAGCAATGCTCTCATGTTAAAGTTTATATTGCACAACTTGCATACTCAATCATAATAGTCTCCTCATGATCATTGATAACTTGCAAAGCTATATTCATTCAGATAAAACTTGTACTAAACAAGGAAGAATAAAAGACATGATAAAGCAAATCACAATATAATGGTTTGATCACAACTACTCAAATGCTTGCTTGAGATGGAGGGAAATAGGTTTACTGACTCAACATAAAGTAAAAGACAGGCCCTTCGCAGAGGGAAGCAGGGATTAAATCATGTGCTAGAGCTTTTCAGTTTTGAAATCATATAAAGAGAATAAAAGTAGTATTTTGAGAGATGTTTGTTGTTGTCAACGACTGGTAGCGGGTACTCTAACCCCCTTGCCAGGCAACCTTCAAAGAGCGGCTCCCATTTTATTTTGTGTGGCACTCCTTCCAACCTTTCTTTCACAAAACATGGCTAACCGAATCCTCGGGTGCCTGCCAACAATCTCATACCATGAAGGAGTGCCTTTTATTTTAGTTTTATTATGATGACACTCCCCCAACCTTTGCTTACACAAGCCATGGCTAACCGAATCCTTCGGGTGCCGTCCATCAATCACATACCATGGAGGAGTGTCTATTTAGTTTAATTAATTTGGGACTGGGAATCCCATTGCCAGCTCTTTTTGCAAAATTGTTGGATAAGCGGATGAAGCCACTAGTCCATTGGTGAAAGTTGCCCAACAAGATTGAAAGATAAAACACCACATACTTCCTCATGAGCTATAAAACATTGACACAAATAAGAGATAGTATATTTTGAATTGTTTAAAGGTAGCACACGAAGTATTTACTTGGAATGGCAGAAAATACCATGTAGTAGGTAGATATGGTGGACACAAATGGCATAGGTTTGGGTTTAGGTTTGGATGCACGAGAAGTATTCCCTCTCAGTACAGGTCTTTGGCTAGCAAGGTTAATTAGCAAGCATAAGAGTTGAAGGAAACAAACAAATATACATGTGATAGAAACAATCATGCATCTTCCTTGCAAACACAAACAATTTTAACTTCAGAATAATAAGCTATGAGCTAACAAGAAAGAAAGACAATGAAACAACTACATGTATTTCTCTTTTCTACTTAAACCTCAAAGTGTTGTTGCTATTGACCAATGCTAAGTTTGCCAAAACCAAATAGATTTATTCAACGCTACCAAAGTGATACCAATACTAACAACAAGGTAAATCATATAATAGAGATTGCAAACTAAAATAGAGTGTGTAATATGTAAATGATAAGACTTCTCATTAATATTCCATAACGATAACTCACACCAAGGGATACATAGATAACCAACTAAAGGAGAGATACTTCCAAACTGCAACCCATCTTATGTGATAACTTCCCTACTCATGATATGACACTACTTGACAATAAAAAGTAAAAGATAGTGATGATGTGATACCGCGGCACTCCCCCAAGCTTAGAACAAACCAAGGGGATGCCAATACCGATGATGAATTACTCCTTCGGCGATGGTGGTGATGAACTCCTCCCGCGCTTCTTACAGATCTCCTTCAGCTTCAGTTTCTCAGCTTGGCAATTCTGCACTAAGACTCGAAGAGATTCATTGTTATCTGAAGTTGGCGATGATGACCTTGTGATGTGAATCGAGTGGTATTCCAGCATTCTACGGAGACGGCAATTCTCCTCCTGGAGTATCTCCACTTCTCTTCTTAGAGCCCGATATTGATCACAAAACTCATCGGTAGTCCGTAGAGCTTCTTCCAACACAGGGAAGGAGTCGAGGCTAAGAGCGGGTGGTAAGGGTCCCTGCAAGTTATGAGAAAAAGAACGTCGAGTGTCAACAGATCCCACCAAGATTTGCTTGCTCCCAACGGCTTGCTGCTCTTGTTTTGATGGCACCCTCTTCACTTCTTCCTCCGAAAGCCCCTTGCCCTTGTTGTTGGAGGCCATGGTGCTTCTAGACCGAAAACAGATCCTGGCAGAAACAGCTCAAAACAAAACACGTCGAGAAAACGATATACGGACCTCCAGGGGTCCGGGGGATTATATAGCAAAAATTTTCACGACAAAAGGAAAGTACCAGGTCGAACCAGAGTCGGAAAGGGGCGACGAGGCGGCCAGCTCACAGGCCGGCGCGGGCCCAGGCCAGGCCGCGCCGGCCTGTGGTGGCACGCCCTCGTGCGTCTTTTCCACTCCGTTTCGATCTCGTAATTTTTCATATTTTCCAAAAACAGCAAAAATATTGTTCGGAAGATAAATTACGAAACTTTCATTACCAGTACTGTTACCTATTCAAAGTCGAGTTCTGGCGGACTGTCAATTTGTCCTTTGATGAAAGCCTCCGGTGTTTCCACTCGAATAATATCAACATCAACATTATAGGAATCACCTGAGATATAATGCTTGAGTCTTTGTCCATTCACCACTTGTGTGGCATTGCCTTGGAGAGAGCTAATTTTGATTGCTCCTGAAAGATACACCTCCTCGACAACATATGGTCCTTCCCATTTCGAGAGTAATTTCCCTGCAAAGAATCTGAGACGAGACCGATACAATAGGACTTTATCCCCAATATTAAATTCTCTTTTGATAATCCTTCTATCATGCCATTTTTTAACTTTCTCTTTAAAGAGTTTAGCATTTTCATAAGCTTCACTTCTCCATTCATCTAGAGAACTCAGTTGCAACAACCTCTTATTACCGGCAAGTTTAGGATCTTTATTTAATTCTCTAACAGCCCAATAAGCTTTGTGCTCTAGTTCTAAAGGTAAATGACAAGCTTTCCCATAAACCATTTTATAAGGTGACATTCCCATGGGATTTTTATAAGCAGTTCTATAAGCCCATAGCACATCCTTCAATTTACTAGCCCAATTCTTTCTAGTTTTATTAACAGTCTTTTGCAAGATAGATTTAATCTCTCTATTTGATAATTCTACTTGCCCACTAGTTTGAGGATGATAAGCGGAAGCAATTCTATGATTAATACCATATTTAGCAAGAGTTTTCCTAAAACCACCATGAATAAAATGAGAACCTCCATCAGTCATAATATATCTAGGAACTCCAAATCTAGGAAAAATAATATCTAAAAGCATTCTTAAAGAGGTCTCACCATCAGCACTTTTTCTGGGTATGGCTTCCACCCATTTAGTAACATAATCAACAGCAACAAGTATATGAGTGTTACCTTCTGAAGAGGGAAAAGGTCCCATGAAGTCAAATCCCCAACAATCGAACGGTTCAATAACAAGAGTATAATTCATAGGCATTTCATTGCGTCTGGAGATATTACCAACCCTTTGGCATTCATCACAAGATAAAATAAACTTCCTTGCATCTTTGAAGAGAGTTGGCCAATAAAAACCTGATTGTAGAACCTTTTGAGCGGTTCTTTCTCCGGCGTGATGTCCTCCATAAGCACTACCATGACATTTACTCAATATCTCCTGTTGTTCATATTCGGGAACACATCTTCGCAGAATACCATCCACTCCTTCTTTATATAAGTGTGGGTCATCCCAGAAATAATGCATCAAATCATAAAAGAATTTCCTCCTTTGCTGAGCTGAAAAGGTTGGAGGCAAGTACTTGGAAACAATAAAGTTAGCATAATCAGCATACCAAGGACTGTCTCGCGAACTCACCTTTATTGCAGCCAATTGTTCATTTGGAAAACTATCATTAACAGGAACAAGATCATAAGCAATATTTTCCAATCTAGACAAATTATCAGCAACAGGATTATCAGCACCTTTCCTATCTACAATATGTAAATCAAATTCTTGCAACAGAAGTACCCATCTAATAAGCCTTGGCTTAGCATCTTTCTTTTGCATAAGGTATCTGATTGCAGCATGATCAGTATGAATAGTAACTTTTGAATCAACAATATAGGATCTAAACTTATCACAAGCAAAAACTACGGCTAACAATTCCTTTTCAGTAGTAGCATAATTTCTTTGAGCAGCATCAAGAGTTTTACTAGCATAATGAATAACATTCAATTTTTTATTTACCCGCTGTCCAAGAACAGCGCCTACAGCAAAATCACTAGCATCACACATAATTTCAAATGGTAAATTCCAATCAGGAGGTTCAACTATAGGAGCGGTTGTTAAGGCTTTCTTTAGAGTTTCAAAAGCTTCCTTACAATCATCATCAAAAACAAAAGGTACATCTTTTTGAAGAAGATTAGTAAGAGGCTTTGAAATCTTGGAGAAATCTTTAATAAACCTCCTATAAAACCCAGCATGACCAAGAACACTACGAATACCATTAACATCCCTAGGATAGGGCATCTTCTCAATTGCTTCAACTTTAGCTCTATCAACTTCAATACCTCTCTCGGAAATTTTATGTCCCAATACAATTCCTTCATTAACCATAAAGTGGCATTTCTCCCAATTAAGAACAAGGTTAGTTTCTTCACATCTCTGCAAAACTTTATCAAGGTTCCGCAAGCAATTATCAAAAGAATTCCCATAGACAGAAAAATCATCCATGAATACCTCTACAATACTCTCGCAAAAACCATGAAAAATAGCAGACATGCATCTTTGAAAAGTAGCAGGAGCATTACATAAACCAAAAGGCATACGTCTATAAGCATAAGTTCCATAGGGACAAATGAAAGTGGTTTTCTCTTGATCCTTAGTTTTAACAGCAATTTGTGAAAATCCAGAATAACCATCAAGAAAACAAAAATGGGTATTTTTAGATAACCTTTCTAACATTTGATCAATAAAAGGCAAAGGGTAATGATCTTTTTTAGTAACCTTATTAACTTTTCGATAATCAATGCACATTCTATAACCTACAACTACTCTTTGAGGTATGAGCTCATCATTATCATTAGGCACAACAGTCATTCCTCCTTTCTTAGGAACACAATGCACAGGACTAACCCATCTACTATCAGCAATAGGATATATAATACCAGCTTCAAGAAGTCTTAATACCTCATTTCTTACCACATCCTTCATCTTAGGAATTAGACGACGCTGAGGTTCAACAACAGGCTTCGCATCATCTTCCATATTAATGGCGTGTTGGCAAATAGAGGGAGAAATCCCCTTCAAATCATCAAGAGTGTAGCCAATAGCACCTCGGTGTTTCTTCAATATTTCCAATAGCCTTTCTTCTTCAAACTCTGTAAGTTTAGAACTAATAATAACATGATATATTTTCTTATCATCAATATGAGCATATTTAAGATTATCAGGCAGAGGTTTTAAATCAAAGACAGGATCTTCCTTTGGTGGCGGTGTTGTACCCAGATCTTCCACCGGTAAATCATGCTTAAGAATAGGTTGGCGGAGAAAAATTTCCTCAAGCTCATCTCTTTCTTTCCTAAAAACTTCACTCTCGCTATTCTCCAAATGTTGCTGCAAAGGATTATTAGGAACAAGAACAATAGATGCACACTGTTCCATTTTAAAATCATTACTAGGCAAATCAGCTTTATAAGGAGTTTTGGTAAATTTAGAGAAGTTAAACTCATATGATTCACCAGCAAATTTAGTCAAAATTTTCTCTTTCTTGCAATCTATAATAGCTCCACAAGTATTTAGAAAAGGTCTACCAAAAATGATAGGACAATAATCACTAGCAGCAGAGCCAAGTACCAAAAAGTCAGCAGGATATTTAATCTTACCACATAGAACTTCCACATCTCGAACAATACCAATTGGAGAAATAGTTTCTCTATTAGCCAGCTGAATAACCACATCAATATCTTCAAGTTCACAAGAACCAATTTCGTGCATAATCTCCGTATAAAGCTCATAAGGAATAGCACTAATACTTGCACCAATATCACATAAACCATAATAGCAATGATCACCAATTCTAACAGATAGCATAGGAACACTAGCTTGTTTGGGTTTATTAGGATGTGAAACAATATTAGAAGCATCTTCACAGAAAATAATATGACCATCCTCCAAATTTTCAGTCACAAGATCTTTAACTATTGCATAACAGGTTCAACTTTTATTTGTTCTTCGTGTTCTATAGGTTTCTTTTCACTTTTATGAACCGCACTATTTATAACAGAGTACTCCTTCATTTTAGCAGGGAAAGGAGTTTTTTCAATATAAGCTTCAGGAATAACATGATCAACAGTTTCAACTACAATGCATTTATTAATAGATGAATCTATTTTATCTTTATACGGTTCATGATACTTATCAAAATTCTTCTTAGGCAATTCATAATGAGAGGCAAAAGCTTTATAAAGATTTGCAGCAACTTGAGAATCAAGACCATAAGTAGCACTCATATTACGAAATTTATCAGTATCCATAAAAGCTTCAATGCATTTGTAATCATAATTTATACCTGATTCTCTATCTTTGTCGATCTCCCATCCTTCAGTATTTTCCTGGATCCGATTAAGAAGGTCCCTTTTAAACTCTTCCTTATTGCGCGTGAATGATCCAGAACAAGAAGTATCCAGCAAGGTCTTGTCTTCAAAAGAAAGTCTTGCATAGAAATTATCAATAATAACATTACCAGGAAGCTCATGAATGGGGCATTTGAGCATTAAAGACTTCAATCTCCCCCAAGTTTGGGCAATACTCTCTCCATCATGAGGCCAAAAATTATATATGCGATTCCGATCCTTGTGAATTTCACTTGGAGGATAGAACTTAGAATAAAACCGGGGCACAATATCATTCCATTCAAGAGAATCCCCATTATCCAAGAATTTATACCAATGCGCCGCTACTGCATACAGCGATATAGAGAATAGTTTCTTCCTCACTTCATCCATAGCAATACCTGCACACTTGAATAAACCGCATAATTCATGCAAGAACAATAAATGATCTCCAGGGTGGACAGTCCCATCCCCTGTATAACGGTTATTCACTACGCGTTCAATAATTTTCATAGGTATTTTGTATGGTATTTCCTCCTCACCTGGCGCCTCATCCACTACCTTTGCAGTAGTAGCGGATTTCCCAAATAAGCATTCTAAAGGAGATCTCTCCATAATGAATTATGGCAACAGGCAGAAATAAAATCAGCACAAACAGTAGAAGTTTCCCTTACCAATTCCACTTACCAATAGCGCTTCACTCCCCGGCAACGGCGCCAGAAAATAGTCTTGATGACCCACAAGTATAGGGGGTGTATCGTAGTATCTTCAATAAGTAAGAATGTCGATCCCAACGAGGAGCAGAAGGTGTTGACAAGCAGTTTCGATGAAGGATTCACTGTAAATGCTCACAGACAAGTATTCAGGGGGTTTTGATGTAACAGTTGAATAAAGTACGAGTAAGTAAAGTGCGAGAGTAACAATTGCAGCGAGTGGCCCAATCCTTTTTAGCACAAAGGACAAGCCGGTTTGATTACTTATAATGACCAAGCGTTCTCGAGGACACACGGGATTTTAGTCTAGTGCTTTCGCTACATATGGCTAAATAATCTTCATTGTTTTGATAAGTGTTGTGTGGGTGAACCTATGCTAATGTACCGCCCTTCCTAGGACTAATACATACTTGTGATTATACCCCTTGCAAGCATCCGCAACTACAAGAAAGTAATTAAGAATAAATCTAACCACAGCCTTAAACTACGAGATCCTCGTTTATCCCTCCTGCATCGATATACCAACGGGGGTTTAGGTTTCTGTCACTCCGGCAACCCCGCAATTGGCAAACGAGTACAAGAGTCATTCCCCTAGGCCCATAAAGGTGAAGTGTCATGTCGTAGACGTTCACATGACACCACTAGAAGAATAACACCACAATTTAAATATCATAACATTGAATATTACTCAACCATAGTTCACTACTAACATTTAGACTTCACCCATGTCCTCAAGAACTAAATGAACTACTCACGAGACATCATATGGAACATGATCAGAGGTGATATGATGATGAATAACAATCTGAACATAAACCTTGGTTCAATGGTTTCACTCAATAGCATCAACAACAAGTAGAAATCGATACCGGGAGAGTTTCCCCTATCAAACAATCAAGATCAAACCCAAATTGCTACGGCGGTGACGATGTCCAGCGGTGGAGACGGCGGTGATGATGGTGGAGATGATGATGATGGTGATGGAGATGATGTCCAGCTCGATGACGGTGACGATGGCGTCGATTTCCCCCTCCCGGAGGGAATTTCCCCGGCGGATCTCAGCCCGCCGGAGAGCTCTTTTCTCTCTGGTGTTCTCCGCCCCGCAGAGGCGGCTGTAACTCTTCGCGAGGTACCCTCTGTGGCTTAGGTCTTCGGGACGAAGGATTTCGCGAAGAAAAGGAGGCGAAAGGGGCTGTGGGGCCCCCTCACCACCAGGTGGCGCGACCAGGCCATGGGCTGCGCCGCCCTATGGTCTGGGCCCACCTTGGGTCCAGCTGGGTCCCCCTTCTGGCTTCCTTCGTCATCTGGAAAAATAGAATTTTTGGTATAATTTCCTTCCACAGTTGATCTTCCGAAATATTGCGTTCTGACGGTGCTTTTTCCAGCAGAATCCTGGCTCCGGTGCTCGATCCTCCAATAATGATGAAACATGCAAAATAGATGAAATAACATAAGTATTGTGTCCAAACATGAAATATATCAATGAATAACAGTAAATTATGATATAAAATAGTGATGCAAATTGGACGTATCAAGCATCCATCGCTAAGCAGATCGAGATATATCGCACGTACCGATCTGGTGGAGGTGGCGGTGGAGGTGTAGAAGATGATGTCGCGGCAGTAACGTTGTTGATGACAACGTTGTTGACAACGGGTCGAAGTAGACGGCGTTGAAGACGACGGTAGGCAGCACCGCCCGACTTGGACGGAAGGCGACCCGTGATGAAGAGCTTGAGCAGTCGCGCAGAGCGCTTCCCAAAACCCACCCGCCCTCTCCCGTACAGGATCGCAAGGACGAGTGGTTCCGGAGACCTGCTCTCCCGTTCGCCGATGCACGTCAGCGAGCGGGATGGAGTAGGCTACGATGGCGGCGCAAGCAGAGAGAGGTGGAAACCCTAACTCGTGTATTCAGTATATTTCTGCGGTAGCCGGGCAAGAGATTATATAGGCTCGGGAAACCCTAGGCAACGTGGGCCACGCCCACGTCGCACGAGTAAGGAAAGTCTCGGCTCGAGGCTCAATCCACTCACCACGAGCGCGGCGCGCGCGTCGTGACGTGTCGAGTCGAGCGAGCGAGGAGGAGGAGGAGCGCGCGCGTGTAGCACTCCTATTCTCACTCACTTACTAGTAGTGGAACAACCCACCTTATAAGGTGGTCTAACTTCCTCCCAACTTTCCATGTGGGACTAAACTTCCCACCTCTTGCCACTCCCTAGTGAGCTGCCACCAACTTGGGCTCAAACTCACAAGGCTTCCACTATGTGGGTTTTGAGATTTATAGGAAAATCTGAAATCTAGTATGGGCCACTAAGTGTAGGCCCAATATTTCAACAAAGAATAGGGAGGGTTAGGCTTCCTCGAGGTGGGGGCACCGATGCCGACGAACAACCTGTGGTGCCTCTATATAGGGATGGTTGGCAGCGACGGCTAGAGAGACATCCGGTAGGGTTGGAAGGCTAGTCGGAAGAGCGCGGAGGTGGCGATCGTAGCCGGTGACTAGAGTTGAAGTGATTGAAGTAAAATAAGAAAATAAACTTATTAATGGGAAACACACAAGATTTATTAAATATATATCAATTAATGTTTTCACATTTAAATATTTTGATTGAAATTTTCCAAATTGGAGAAGGGGCGAGAGAAAAAAAGTTGACAAGACAAATATTCGGAACACTGTTTCTTCCAAAATTCGCCTCACAACTCACGAGAAACCAACTATTTCCAAATTTCAAATACAGTACAAATGTTTCCAAAAAGAAAAAATGGAAGTCATATAGTACTTCTGAACTGGGACTCCAAATACTGCAACGCAACCCCGCAGCATTGAAAACAGCCCAGCCTATTTCCAGAAAAAAAAAAGGGGGGGCTTCCACCACGTGTCCAAGAGACGAAGCGACGACCCTAGTCGAAGCGCCGTAATTCCCAAATCCCGTCTGATGAATGCGAAGCGACCAAGGTCCGGCGATCTTCCTCTCCTTCATACCACATCCTCGCCGGCGGAAGCGAGCTCCGTCGACCACCGCTTCTCGTCTCCTCCTCCTCTCAGGTGCGTTCCCTCGTTCCCAGCAGGCACTAAGATCCCTCCGGCGTTCTAAACCCTACTTAAATCCGACCACTGCGGCTGCGCTCTGCAGGATGGATTGGTCCAATCTCGGCGAAGGGCCGGCGGGGATGATCGCCGAGCGGCTCCTAGCCGACGACGTGACGGACTACGTCCGCTTCCACGCCGTGTGCCGCCCGTGGCGGCAGTGCACCGCCGACCCGCGCGCGCACGGCATGCTCGACCGCCGGTTCCTCCCGCGCAGATGGATCATGCTCCGGGAAGAAACCGCGGATCCCGACCGCCGCCGCCTCCTCAACGTCTCCACTGGCCAGTGCGTCCGGGCGCACCTCCCGGAGCTCCGCGGCCACGACGTCTGCGCGCCCACCGTCGAGGGCCTCCTCGTCCTGCTCAACAGGACCACGTACGCCGTCCGCCTGCTGAACCCGCTCACCCGCCAGGTGGCCGATCTCCCGCCGGCGACCACACTCTACTCCTTGTACTGGCGCGCCGGCATGTACGACGCTGATCCCAGGTTGGATTTCAAGGTGTCAGCTGCTGGCCTTGCCGATGATGCAGTCACGGTTGCGGTCCTTTTCGAGGAGGTCCAGACGCTGGCCATCGCCAAGCCTGGCGATAAGCAATGGACCCTGGTCGAACAAGGCATCTCTTTCTCGCCAGCCATATCATTTGGAGGCCGTTTCTATTGCATCACCGACTCGGATATCAACATGTTGGATATTGCACCACCAAGATCAGTCCCCACCTCTCGGGAATCGCGAGCACAATGCATCTGCTGGACAATGACGGGGAGCTGTTGTTGTTCAGCCATACCATCAAGCTGAGATCCGGTGAGGTAGATAACTTCAATGGTGAAGGAAGGTACTTCATGCATTATAATGTATCCCGGGTGGATTTTGATGCCAGGAACACACGTACTGTCTGTGACCTTGGTGGGCATGCTGTATTTATCGGGTCTACTCGTGCAATTTCCGTGTCCCCTTTGGCATTTCCTGCCATTACGAATGACTCTGTCTATATTGGGAAGGACCATCCAATGGGAAATCATCTTGAAAGCACTGGACCGTACAAGCTTGTAGATGGATGTGGTTTTCACAACTATGGACCTCATGGTATCGTTTGCTATCTATCCCAGTATGTAACTACTGAAGATGACACCTCAGACTCAGATGATGAAGCTAACTGCGTAACTTGCTCAGAGCGTGTGTGACTGCTTAATCAAATGTTGTGTTATCGGCTATATTCAAATCTACTTCCAAATCTCTCGGTAGTGGTTTTAGGAGGTTTGGTTCGCACCTGTGTGTGTTGTCGCTAGTAGGTTTGCATATGTGTGTGCTGTTGCTGGATTGTTGGCACATGCGTGTGCGGTTTGGCTGAAAGTGTTATTTTGCATTTTTACCGTTTGATCTGAACTGTAACGACCGGGTTTTGCACCCCAGCTTGATTTGCTGCTTTCTGCTATAAAAAAGCAGGGCCGCTTTAGCCTATTCTCCATAAAAAAATGTAGCATTGTAGGAGTATTTCAGTACTTGCTCAGTTTGCTGCCCTTGCCATGCTTTCTTAATGATGACCCTGTTGAGTTCATCAGGTACTAGTACTGTTGAGTTCATCAGGTAGCACTGTTGAGTTTCCGGAAAGATAGTTCAATTCTAGTCCTCCTCAATGCCCAAAATAATGTAGCAACATAGAGGCAAATTGCATTTCCTTCTATTTTGGCAAAACAAACAGAAAGAAAAGGAGTCCAGATAGTGATTCCATTAAATTGGAAGATGAACAATTTGCAAAGATTACCATATCAAATCCCTTGAGACTTTAGCAATTGGACCTGGCAATTATTTTCCTCGACAAGTCTGCAAAGATTACAGATCAACTCATAACATTAATTCAGTGTTCAGACTCCTTCTTATTCTTCTACTAAATGGCATTCGCCTCCTACTTGAAGGCCAGGGGGCTCCTGATCATCAGTGTCCTGGGCTTCATTCATCTTGCATTCATACTTATGGCTGAAGAAGCGTGCACCGTCTAGAAGCCAAACTTGTTGGTAGTTGTTGCTTAGTTTCCTTGACCACAGGGTTGGCTTATTTGATGGAGAAAATGTTCTTTTTAGATGATAGACTATGCATTTATACTTGATGAGATCATAACTTTGTGTAATCACGCACGCCTACTTAAACATGTTGCATTTTTAACCAACGCAACTGATGAGATTCTGATCAATGTTGGGGCTTTGTCGCTTCATTTTTAGCCTATGAAGCTTGCAATCGGAATCCAATTCATTTTATTTGCGTGCGTGTTCTATGCAGATTAGATTTGTCTCAGGCGAACATGTCTGATATGAGTAAAGGTTAAGAAAAAAACATGTCTGATATGATTTGCTCCTATAAAATACATATATTGCAAGATGGTTGTCCTTCAACAATTGCACTGGTATCTGTCCCATGAAACCATTTATTGTTTCATTTGCTGTCACACGGATTCTGTTGGCACTACTGATGTTGACTCTTGAAAAATATTGCTTCACACAGTTGGCGTTTGTTTATCTCTTGTGATAATAAGCAGTTGGTGTTTGTTTCTCTCCTGAAATGGAACTTTCTTTGTGTGTTTAGACCATGTAGTGTTAATCTGATGGTTTAGATTGGAGTTCATCGCAAGGTGAATGAGAGCATCTCCACCGGCGCCACCGATAGCGGCCCCGATAGTATTTTGGGGGCCAGGAGCGAAAATGGGCTCGCACCGGCGCGCCCCATACGGCGCCGGCCAATTTTGGAGCCCAATAGAATCGCCGGCAACCCCGTGCCAGCCCCTTCGCCAAGGGAGCGAATCGGACGCGCCGGCGCCTCGCGGGGCTGAAAATTTTGGGCGTGGGAGCCGCCTATCAGCCACACAACCCAAAAGTCGACGCCAGCGGGGAGTGGCGGGGCCGACGCGTCAGCGGCTCATTCAATTTTAACCTAACCGTCGCCTACCTCGCGACGGGGGTTATTGGGGCGCAGCGGCGGTGCAGTTTCCGCAGACGCGCAGCGAACCGTCCCGTCGCACACGCCTTGCTCTTCGTGCCGCCGTTAATGAGCGCCACCGCTCCCCCGCCTCCCTCCGGCCTATAAAAAGGGCCGCCTCTCATCGTCCCTCTCATAGAAACCCTAGCGCCTCTCTCCCCAATCCTAGCCGCCACCATCTGAAAAGACGACGCCATGTCTGGTCGAGGCCGAGGTCGCGGCCGTGGTCGTGCCCGTGGCCGCAGCAGAGGTGCACGCACGCCGCCGCCTGCCACGCCAGAGTCTTCATCGTCGGAGACGGACGAGGAGCGGCCCGTGCTGTTCGAGTTTGTCTTCGTCCTCAAGGGCGACCTACGCGGCATCCAGAGGTTGCCGGACACCTTCGCCGACTTCGTCGCCGGCGACGACCGCCCGGGGACGCTGCATCTTCGGGAGCATTCGTGCGGCTACTATCGGTGGATCGTCGACGTGATCTACGACGCGCGCGGCAAGATGTACCTCCACATCGGCTGGGAGAAGTTCGCGCGCCACCACAGCCTCCAAGCTAGCTTCGTGCTCATGTTCTCCTACTTTGGCGACAGGGACATGAGCGTCAAGGTGTTCGAAGACACGCGTTGCCGCTGGAACTACCACGTCGATAGCGCCGAGGAGGACGACTGACGAGTGTTGTTTCTTTGCAGCGAATATCGGCTCGCATGTTTTTGGATGTTCTTCATCGAAAGAACCAACAGGGGCACCCTCGCTAGCTGAATTTTCCAGTTTGGGTGACTGGGTGTGCCCTTGAGTGTTCTTTCTTGACAACGAACACACGAAACCGCGATGACCGGCCTAGTTAGGTTTAGTTTTTTTTGCAATGTTTTATATTTGTGTCCACCATGGTTCAAACTATGTATTAGTTTGTGGAAAACCATGTTTCAAACTATATCTTCATGTAAACCACGTTCCTAATTATGTATTAGTTTGTGGTATAAAATATTTCTTGTTGAATTTTCTATGCATTTACTAATAATTTTAATCCAAAAAATCTATCGGGGCCGTCGTTTTGGGGGCGCCGGTGTGGAAACGGCTTCCCCAAATAAAGGATGCAGTGCCGGCGCCCCCCTAAACGGAGGTGCCGGTGTCCCTGCCGGCGCCTATTTGGGGGCAACCGGTGGAGATGCTCTTATGGAGAACTTGGTGTCCAGGAAAGTTCTTAGAAGCTTGGTGCAAATTGCATTGTTTGTTGTAGTACTGAACTAACAGTTTTATGTCGATACTATCGTACGTTGTGGTGTTCTTAGGCAATAAATAGTCCGCATACATGTACTGGTCAAGTTTTTGGTTGACTCGTCGTTCAAATTGCTCTGCGTATTAGAATACTTCAATTATTCAAGTGTGTGAACACACGCACACTCTAAACTAGTTGCACACTTGCAGTGTTATATTTTTGTGATACAGAAGAAATACAAATTACTGACACCGAAATGCCTGACTTTTTCAAGCAACATTGTAAAAGAAATTCACAAGTCCCAACTCCGAACCAGACTGGTATAGTATCTTTGTGGCTTTATCCAAAAAAATACTCGCATCTTTGTTGTACTCCTTATTTCTACAAGAAAGTATAGTTATGAAGGTTGGCACTTCTGCACTGCTCCATTTCGCATTTGACGCAGATCTGGCAAATCCACACAAGGATTGTTTACGCATGTGCTTGATTCTTTCCTGGTTAATGCTCTTTGGAACGATTTTGTGTAGATCATGCTAAGATCTGCTGGCGCCTTTGTTCTTGTCCATTTATCTTTTCTTTAGGTTACAAGTCTATTTCAGACCAGCTAGTTTGCATCAAGTTGACATAATTTATGGCTTTATATCTAGAAAGTCTTAAAAAAAGTGCATAATAGTAGCGGATAAATGTTAATGTTCAGATTTCTTTTTCCCCGGTGACAAGGATATCTAGGCAGCAAGACGACATCTGTCGCAAAAAATAGGAGCAAAGTGCATAATTCAAAGTCTGTCCCCAGTCAAAAGTAAAAAACAAATGAGATGTACAAACAAAAACGTTTCCACAATACTTACCGTCACAATACTAGTCAAACAAGTGGAAAACTTGAGGAATTCTTGACAAAAGCATGGCAACTGAAACACCTATCAACGAACAACTATGAAGTTGTGCTAACTTCCTAACATTATGCAGCATGCAAGGTATACAAGAACTGGAAAATGAAAGGAGCCATCTGATCATCAATCTTATGCCATCATGGAAACCAAGTCTTCTAGCACATCTTTTTACTGCATGAAAAATGATCAGAAGGAACCTACGATATCATTTTTCTCGTTCGCTAGCAACATGGACGGAAGGTACTCCTCGAGTGCTCATATCATTGGGTGCACACATTTTCTGATGATGCAAGGA
Organism: Lolium perenne; assembly: GCF_019359855.2. Lineage (NCBI taxonomy): Eukaryota > Viridiplantae > Streptophyta > Magnoliopsida > Poales > Poaceae > Lolium > Lolium perenne. The sequence goes on from NC_067245.2 coordinate 71,323,535, forward strand.
CACTTTCTTGCCTAACCTAACATTCTCTTAACCTTCTCTTCAAGTCTTCAACACTCTTCTATTTAACCAATATATGTCATGTGGTGTTCCGATATGCGGATAATGGGGTAAACCAAATAAAGGAGACAATTCAAAGTTACATGCTGACATTTTCTTTATGACATCACACACTGTATCATGGCCAATGATATGCATGCATCTAGCAATATTGCACCATCGCTCGCGATATGAATGGTATACAACTGGCTATGCTAGAGCCTTGATGTGCTTCTTTAATTTGTTATTCCACCCTTTGATTTAGTCATGACGAAATACCATTGATTCCCATTAGAAGATAAAATTAAATGAGTACAGAGCAAAGGTTTGATTAATCAATGAGAAACACATATCGTACGCCTGGCGATCACATGTAAGATCCTGAATTTTTCAAATTTCTTTTAAGAAGTTCAGGATCTTCCAACAGTCACATCATAATTTTTTTGTCATTCGGAACAATATAAAGATTATACTACATGTACCAAAGATCTGCAGCAGATCATAGCATCTCCGAAAGCAATTGATGTGATTTCTTAAATATATTTTCGGTACAATACTCAGGTTCACTGAATATGAGCTGCAGGCCGGTTTAGTACTCAAACCTCAGACTATCTATTCATTCACACATGTTTCAGTAGATACCATCATTGGCTGGCAGGTTTCCTGGGGGAGGACATGGTGGAAACAAAAACATTTTTATCTGATAGATACACATATGAGCAGCAGCGTTTGACCATGGGCCTCTACGTTGTCACAGCTAGAGGACCTTGTTCCAAGCAATGAAACTTGAGACTGGGTGATCTCACTTCACAAAAAATAGCAAAAAAAAAAAAAAAACAGAGGAATCTAAAAATTATCCATGAGATGCAGGGCACCAATTTGTCCTTTTGTCAAGGTTGCCAAGTTGTCGTCTGTCCGCTGTGTGTGTACATCGTTCTCTTGCTCCACCACGACCACGACCCTGCTGACTTACAGCTTTCAATTCCTTGTGTGGATGCAGCTTTTCCCCGGTCAAGGCTCGTCAGAGTCAGCATATTATTGCCTTGTCACATGGCCAGGCGTCACTAGGTAGCTAGTGATTTTTTTTCTTTTCGAGAGGCATCGCTCCATCCTCGGCCGGCCTATATATGGAGTCCCGTTGTGTTGTATTTGTCTATGCATTGAGCAGGGACAGACACATACAGACAGACAGGCGAAAATACCTTGAGCAGATTTGAGCACTAGAGCTGTTGAGCAGGCTGCTGCTCTTGTGGGTTTGGGTCCTGTGATCAGGAGAGATGACACCCACATCGATCGGATGGATCAGTTTAACTATTCCATGTGTGCTGTTTGAAGTGGGTGTCATCTCGCCTGAACATAGGCCTCACTGACCCTGGACATCATACTTGATCGCAGCTTTGCAGAAGAAGACCACAAGGTAACTAGTGCAGGTATTGTAGCTAGCAGGCTGCATCAATTTTCCCCTTTGGTCAGTATTGCCTACATATGGTTCACCAACACGCACACCGGCATGCGTACGACCTTGCTTGAGTGGAAGTGATGCTGCTATCATTTTCTACCGCAGGAAAAGGAATCTCAGCAGAGTATTTTCTCATCCTACGCATGTTAAGTGTTCAGCGTGTTCTGATTGAAGAAGGTTGTTGGTCGGTTGTAAGCGGCAGGTACCACCTCGGCCCCCTGTCCTTCAATAGGTCCTGACTTTTCGAACTTGAACCTAGGTTGTTTTGCGTCTACTGTTGCTTGCTTACTTATTTTTACTCTTTCCACTTTATTATAAGTTTCTCCGTTTATGTCTCTTGAATTTAAGACCATTCTTAAACTGATGTGACTACATGCCCTGAAGGCATCGGCGACCATGTTCAAGTTGGTGGTCTTGAGACAAGGTGCCTCCCCTAAGAGCATCTCTAGCGGAGCCCGTAAAAGGGCCAAAACCGAAAAATAACCGCCAGTTTTCGGGTTCGGGTTGAAAATTGGCGCAGATCAGTGATCGAAACGAGCCAAAACCGAAAAAAAGTTTTCAGGCCGAGATTGAAAACCCAACTCGCCCTGTATTTGTAGGGGCTGAAAGAGCGAACTGAACGCGAACCCCTACTCGTGGCGCGTTGAAATTTCAGCTCGAGCTAACTGCTTCCACCAGTAGAGTCGCCGGAATCCAACTAAATTCGCTGGAATCCAACCAAATTCCGACGAGCTCGCGACAACGTGGGGCGGCGCGGGGCGGGGCGGAGCAGGGCCGGGGCTGGCCGAGGAGGGGCTGGCCGGGGCGGGGCAGGGGAAGGCCAGGGCGAGGCGGGGCCAGCGCGGCGCGCGGCGCGGCGGCGTTGTGCGGGGCTGAGCGCCGCGCGGCGGGCGCGGCCGGGCGCGACCAGTGTGGTCGGGCGGCTAAGCGCAGCGCGGGCGCCGGGCGGGGCGCGCAGCGCGCGGACGCGCGCGCGCAATGGGGGCGGGTCGGGGCCGACGTGCTGCTGCTGCCTTGGCCGGCCGGGAGAGCTTCCAGGGAAGAAGAAGACAGGAAAAAAAAGCATGGGAAAAAAAAGGAAAAAAGCCTGTTTTACAGTTTTTGTTTACAGGCTCTGTTCTGCACCAGCTATTTTCCGACCCGTAAACACGAGTTCGGTGAACTGAACTTTGGGTTTTCAGTTCGCGTTTTTACGGGCTCTGTTAGAAATGCTCTAAGGGCAATGGCGGTCTTGGGTTGTTCAATCTCCGTCTCAAGAATCTTGTTCTGGGTATGGTTATTAGTAGGAATGGTTTGAGAGTTATCGATGAACAATATGACACAGATCAAATGGTTACCTTTCAGTCATTTAGGCATAACTTTATTTCTCTGTATTTGGATCATCATGAGAGTTGAGAGCTATGAACTGGGATGATGTTGTACGGTTTCCATTGAATGATCTGTCCCCATTTATTAGCCCTGTCAAACCAAGTGCAATGTCTGAACCAGTTTTAATATGCAAGTGAAGCTGGAAATGCAGTTGAAGATGAACTAGTCCCTGTACAAATTGCCTATGTTGATTAGGATTGTGTTGCTAGTAGAACTAGGATGAGCAAGAGGAAAGCCAGTGTTGTTGAACTGGATGGCGAAGAAGCATAAGCAGATGTTACTGACAATGAAAAAGATTCAAGGCATATGGTTGATTCTGACTTTGAGATAGGTGAATATGATGATGATCTTTTTCGAAGATAGTGTTGACGAGGAGGACGATTGCAATTACATTAAGCAGAAGTCGGAGAGGCTAGACATCAGTGTCGGAGTTGGATATGGGAAGTTATAAAAAAAAGTTAACACAACAATACAAATTGTTCGTTTCTGAGTTTCACTATCTACAACACCAATGCAAATTGTTGGTTAAATTAGATTGAGCGTTCACCAATGAAAATTGTTGGTTTTGAGTGTACAAGCTAACAACAAAGTAATTTTTATCCGCTATTCTCAAGTGACTGCGAGAGAAGATTTGAAAATAAGAAGATATAGATTAGTGATATCCACATGCTTCGGCAACATGTATGGTAATATGCATCAATGCGTCGGCGGTTTGAACGTCATAAGTTTCACTAAGTGAACACACCCTACTTTACTTATTGTTTTAGCGTATCGGTCCGCTTCCATTCAGTAGTCTTGCGGCGGGACTCGGGACAACACGAGGCAAGGCACTGGATTCTATAATACATATGTGGTCGGTAGCAGTCCCGTGACAGGCCAAAGTGAATGTTGGCCCAGGTTGGAAACACACAGAACTCGGGCCGGTAAAGAGGTTACCATACAGAATCCCCCTCACTAGTCCAGTGTCTTTCTTAGTTCTACACGTTGAAAAGAGGTTACCATACATATACACGTATCTATGGGCATAAATGCTGAGAAACTTTCACAAAAATTATTGGGTATGCATTTCATACCCTTGAATTAGCCTAGCTCCGTCCATGCAACTCAGAATACAATGCATTTTCTTTGTTGGTCTGCACAAAAGCGTAATTTAGAAAGGGTTCAATTCCACGTCAGGTCGGATAACAACCTAACTTGGGAAGGTAGGGTGTCTCAGTGATGCAAAAACATGCCAAATTTTATTCGCTTCGAAAAGCATTGTTATCTAGGGGTGTTACCCCTCATCATGTATTTCAGCCTTCCAGTAGCAAGTTAACATTGAAAGAACGCAATGCCGAATCGCGAGAACTCCTAGCACATGGAGTATGCAGTACTAACAATGGACCAATATACAGACGCGAATACTGGTAAATATAATCCAGTAATTATCGGTGGCCATAATATTCAGAAGTCTCTTGTATCTGCATTGCCTTCCTTCACAGCTTCAGTTCAAGGTTGTGTCTGTTTGTACAGAAGCCAAAAAAATCATTAGACTAGGAGCATCAGATAGCACTTGAGTGAGGATGTGCAGATGTTAACAACATTAAACACCCAATATTATAAATTATATATAGTGATCTATGTAGAATACCGAGTATATTAAATTCAATATATGGAACCAGTGACATCCTGTAGCTTGATTGAATGAAATATATTTTAGCTTGATCTTAAAAAAATGCGCAGGGACCAATATGATTGATAAATAAATATATAAACTATGGAAAGTATTTCTAACAAATTTCTCTTCGAGAAACTCTTCTTGGGGAAATGAACGGACACTGAAAACTCGTAAAAATAATTTATGTATACAACATCAACATGAGTTATAGAAGACACTTCTACAAAAGAAAAGTACGTACATGGAACAACACCACACACAAGTTGGAGATACTAGCTACGGATTAGCGGAAGGGTCTGTTTCATACATGACCATCATAGTTTACTTACATGAATTAATCAAATAGAATTTATATTTGCTACCTTCACTAAAACAAAGCCTTACATTGGTACACAACAGACAAAATAGAGCAGATGAATAACCCAGTCCTCTAAAATTTGAGGCCTACCACTCACAGTGGGTTTGATGGATAAATTCTTATCAGCCTAATCACGGGAATGACTAAACATAAATAGTGCATACTAGGTTTGAGCTGATGATCTCTCCATTAGCATCTGATTGGTAAATTTGGGACTTGCACAAAAGAAGAGCCGCGCTAAATTTAAATATAATTAGTAAAGCTAAAATCTATCAATAGTTGAGAAAGCAATTTCTCTTGTAGGTCTAACTGGGATGCACAAAAAAATGGTTTGGCATAACGTTATTAGGAGGCTAATAATGTAGTACAAAAAATAAGTTTTAGTAATTTAGAGGATCATATGGCTCGTAGACATACGAAAAGCCAAAAAAGAGGGGAAGGTATATACCTCAACAATCCGCCACCGTGAGTCCAGATTTTTTGTCCGCCTGGTCCTTCCTCCAGATATCAAATGCTAAAACTGGAATGATAACGAAGCAAGCTGCGGCATGGAGGCCAAATGATCCCACATCCGCGATCAAGGAACCAATCCTTTGTCCGTGAGATATTGATTTATCCACATGTGGGGACATGATCATTACCAGAATACCAGCGACAATTAGCACGATGCAGGCCAAATCTGCAGCGAACCCAAGGATCGCGGCGCGAGGAAACTTGCATAGCTCCCGAGTTGACTCCCACGTGATTTCTCCAAAGGTGTTCTGAGGAGGACAACAATTTCAGCGATATCGCAGGGATGGACTACGCCATGGTCTGAAAATGGAAGGATGGATATGAAGTGATAAGCCCACATGAAACACTATCACTAGTCATGTGTGTTGTGAAGTGTATATGTGGATTGCCTAGCCCTTTCCATCAGTTCGGACTTTTGGTTCAAGTGGCTAGTGCATGAAGCTTAACATGGTATCAGAGCCCCAGGTCTCGAGTTCAAATCCTGGCTTTCACATGGTTTTCGCAATTAAGCCTAAAAATTGCAGTTGCCCTCCTCTTTAACCACCGCTGTTTCGGTGTGCTCTTCTTCTTTCACGTGTTGACTTTCTCTTCTCCCGTCACACACGAGTGGGGGTGTTGTGAAGTGTATATGTGGATTGCCTAGCCCTTTCCATCAGTTCGGACTTTTGATTCAAGTGGCTAGTGCATGAAGCTTAACAATATGGACAACTTGAATTATGTATGGCAAGTTAATTCTAGTGCAATAATGTACAAGCTTAGCCACTGGTCTATGAAATCTAGCTAGCGCTGTAATTTGATCGAAATAAAGATCACAGGAATTTATTTGCAGGATAGTACCTTCTTGAACTCAGAACCAGATCCACATACAACTGCAACCAGGTAGGCCAGGCCAGGCACAGGCCGCACAGAAAAACAGCTAGAAGCGCGAGGAAGAGAGAGATGATGCAGATGGAGAACTTGAAAGCCACTTGCATGAACGCCTCGAGAAAGATGAGGGGGGTGGAGCCCTTGCGGTAGGCGTGGCGTGCGACGATCGTTGCGGCCATGCCCACGGAGATGACCCAAGCGGTCGCGAAGCCTAGGTAGGGGAGCGCTAGGGCCACGAGGTAGACAACGCGCAAAAACCCCAATATCAGGGCGATGATGAAACGCACGAACGCCATCACCATGACGGTGATCCGTGTCAGTGGTGGCAACGGCGGCGGTGAGGGCTTCACGGCAACGTCAACGACGGCCATCAAAAATTCGGAACGTGAAACCCTAGCTCCTAGAAGGTTTCTCTCTCTCTCTCGACCTCGGAAGGGCGGAGTGGTTGGGTGGGCAACAGAGTGAGGGGCTTGTGGGAATGGAATTAGCGAAGAACACAAGATGTGATTTTAAGGCGAAAGCTCTTCGCTTCCGTGGTGTTCTAACCTACTGGATTTGGTTTAATTAATGAAAATAATAAAAAGTGTGAAGCGGGTTAATGTGCCGTGTGGTACTACCTGGCACCTGGCAGAGCCAACGCGACAACGTGGGGCGCACTGAATGAGGAATGCCGCGAGCAAGCGGGATGGCGCGCACACGGAAGCGATCGATCGGCAGCCACAGCTTTGGCCGCATTCGTACGTAAGAGATCGCTCCCACGAATCCATCTGCCCTCCAAAACGTTTTATTTCTCTCTCTATCACCGCTACTCCATGGCTGCATCGTACTCCTCAACACTCTCTCTTTTAAACTACTCTCTCTTTTAAATTGAAGGAAGCCTTGCTTTAAATAATAAAACCGCGCGGCCGATAGATACAAGAATGTTGAAACAGCTTCCAACACAACGCACAACTCAAACACACAAGATAAACTAGAAACACAGCTTGAGCTGGCGATCTGATCAAGGCTTGGGCCGAATTCAACCTTCAACTTCCCTAGGAGTCACTTGCTTTGTTTGAATCGGCTACGGTGGTGGTGTTAAGCTATAGGGAACGGTACCTTTTCTAGAAAGATCGATGTTCAATTGATCAAGAGTGCTTGACTTGGCGCCAAACCTAGTATCCAAGGTGGCGACACGGCATACCAACGCACGCATGGTCAAGGATGGCCTTGCTGGTGAGTGGCTCAGGGATTGTGGGCTGAACCTTGGCGATGTTGCGTTGGTGGAATTCTTCCATCTCTAGCGCATGTTGGCTGCACTTCAGCTGATGGACAAAAGTGAGGATACCATAGTTTGGCGTTGGTCTAGTGATGGTGAGTTCTCAGCTAAGTTGGTGTACTCGCCTTCATCGCTGGGAAAGTGGAGGAACATGCAGTTGTGTAGATTTGGCGCTCCAGGGTGACATACAACTGCAAATTCTTCGTGTGGCTCCAGGTAAAGAATCAGTCCTGGACGACCAATAAACTACAATGTCGCACCATGTAGCCTTCCCTCTTTGCGACTAGGAGCCAGAGAGTATCCAACACGTACTTGCTTCTTAGATGTGTGCTGGCTCGAGATGTTTGGGCATGGGACCTGGATAGGTGGGGGAAGCCGGATTGGGCGCCGATAGCGGATTCAAATTCGGTTGAGTGGTGTGACGTCTAGATCCTGCCCTACGGTGCTTCAGCGAGATCTTTGGACGGCCACCATCCTCATCTTTTGGTGCCAGTGGCGACACAGAAATGATGTGGTCTTCAATGGGGCTAGCTCAACCGCTGGCGAGGTGAAGACCTAGATTAAGGAGGAATACGAGCGGTGGAAATTAGCTAGGCTTTTCCATTCTAGTAAGTTCAACTTTGCGGAGCCTTGTGGTGGCAGGTAGAAGAGTAGGCTTTCAGAGGGGATGTCACCCCATGTTGACATTGGAACTTGCCGTTTTAACCACATCGTACGGCCCCCTTGGCTCTTTTCTTCTATATTTTTCTTCTATATGATTAATACGCATTCAAGGTGTATTCTAGAAGAAAAATATGACGTGAAGTTGACAGTTACAAGGAGGGTTGTCCCAACGATGAAGAGGTCGAATCGGAGGCACATGCTGAGATGATGCGGAAAATTAGCATCGATGGAGACAAGATTAGAGGGTTAGCCCGCCTCATCATTAGTGGTGGTCTGGACACAGGATTGATGGTTGGTCGGGAGGTGGCGAAGCCGCATCGAGAGAATGGAAAGATGGGATCGAGGTGCAGGTTAAAATAAATCAAAATCAATAATAGATTATCATAATATTTCATAAATATTATGCAAAAAATAATCTTTTTTAATTTCAAGATATTTGATATTTTGAAACTCAAATATGCCGGACAACATTTATTTTCAAAGTTATTGGGTGTGCGAGCGCGACCCGCTGCTAAAAAAACGCGCGCGTGTTACTAAGATTTCTGCCATATGTCCAGGTCAAAAAGAAAAAAAAAAAAAGGATTTCCGCCATATGTAGAGGCAACAGTGTGTCTCGTCAGTGGAGCCTCCTCAGCAGTGTTCCTCCGCCCTAAATCCCAAATCCCCTCCGATGAATGCGAAGCGACCAAGGTCCGGCGATCTCCCTCTCCTTCCTACCACCTCTTCGCCGGAGGAAGCGAGCTCCGCCGCCCAGAGATTCTCGTCTCCTCCCGCTTGCAGGTGCGTTTGCTCGCCCCCCACACTCATGTCTCGGCGCTTTAAACCCTACTTGAATCTGACCTCTGCGGCTGCGCTCTGCAGGATGGATTGGTCCAATCTCGGCGAAGGGCCGGCGGGGATGGTCGCCCAGCGGCTTCTCTCCGGCGACGTGGCGGACTACGTCCGCTTCCGCGCCGTGTGCCGCCCGTGGCGGCATTGCACCGCGGACCCGTGTGCGCACGGCATCCTGGACCGCCGCTTCCACCCGCGCAGATGGATTATGCTCCGGGAGAAGGTCGCCGACCCTGAACGCCGCCGCCTCCTCAACGTCTCCACCGGCCAGTGCGTCCGGGCGCACCTCCCGGAGCTCCGCGGCCACGGCGTGTGCGCGCCCACCGTCGAGGGCCTCCTCGTCCTGCTCAACAGGACGACGTACGCCGTCCGCCTGCTGAACCCGCTCACCCGCCAGGTGGCCGATCTCCCGCCGGCGACCACGCTCTACCCCCTGTACAGGGGCGCGCACGGCGCTGATCCCAGGTTGGATTTCAAGGTGTCAGGCGCCGGCCTTGCCGACGACGCCACGGTCGCCGTCCTTTTCGACGAGGTCCGGATGCTGGCCGTCGCCAAGCCTGGCGATGAGCAATGGACCCTGGTCCAACGAGGCGCCTCGCTCTCGCCAGCCATATCATTTGCAGGCCGTTTCTACTGCACCACTCACACTGAAATCAAGATGGTGGATACTAGCGACGACAGCCAGCCGCCGCGGCTGGTGGTGGCTGCCAAGATCATTCACTGGTTCACCAGAGGTGAGGGCACCGTGCATCTGCTGGACAATGGCGGGGAGCTCATGTTGCTCAGCCGTACCTTGATGCAGAGAGTCGGCGAAGCAAGATACTTCATGGAGTACAAGGTATCCCGGGTGGATTTCGATGCCAGGAAGACGCAGCCCATGCCTAACCTTGGTGGGCGTGCGGTATTTATCGGGTATACTCACGCAATTTCCGTGTCCCCTTTGGCATTCCCCGCCATTAGGAATGACTCTGTATATCTTGGAAAGGACCATAAAGTGGGCTATAATCTTGAAGATACCGGACCGTACAAGCTTGTGGATGGAACAGGAACCACCCCAAGCTTCGATGAAGGCAGCGGTGTCACTCAGGGTTGTGCTTACGACAACAATGGCAGGCGCATCGTCTGCAGATATGAACCTCGTAGTATCGTTGACTATCTATCCCTGTATGTTACCGAGGACACCTCAATCTCATATGCTGAGGAGGACACCTCGGACTCAGATGCCGAAGCAAACTAAATACTACTATGCTTAGAACGTGGAACAGCTCAATCAAATGCTCTATTGTCTGCTGTATCCAGATCTATTTACCCAGTTTAGCAGTTGAACCAGTAATGATGTGCTATGCTGAGAACGTGTAACAACAGCTCAATCAAATGCTTTGTTGTCTGCCTTGTATCTGTATCCACATCTATTTACCCAGTTAGTAGTTGAACCAGTAATGATGTGTAAGTCTCTAATTATTATATATGTAGTGGCTCTTTTCCATCGCATTTCAGTACTTGTTCAATTTGTTGCCCTTGTCATGCTTTCTCAATGATGATCCTTTTGAGTTCATCGTGTAGCATTGTTGAGTTAATCAGGATCATAATTAGTCAGGTTAGATGTTAGGAAAGCTGAACAGTTGGGGATCTTGGGAGTCTGATATGTAGCCTTGAACCAACAATGAGAAGCCAAACTAATGGTTTGCCTATGGTAGGTTTCAGTGCTTTGCTTAGTATTAGCAGCTTGCCGTTTGTGACGTGTTCTTGGCACTAAAGTACCATGCTTAGGGTCCAGCCCCTGTTTGATCTCACCGCCTTAAGGTCACAGCAAATATTCTTCAGATTGGAGATGGTTGCTACTGCCAGAGGACCACCTGCCTTCCAGCCAGATAATCAATGTCCTGGGCTTCATTCATCTTGCATACATGAAACTTGTTGCTGCCTACTACTTCGTTGCCCTTGAGCACAAGGTTTGCTTATTTGATGGATAAATGGTTTTTTTATATATAATTTTTAAATGATTGACTATGCATTTATGCTTGATGAGATCATAACTTTGTGCAATCATGCCTACTGAGACTTGTTTCATATCAATGAAACAGAAGAAATTCTGATCAATTTTGGTTCTTTGTCGCTTCAGTTTCAGCCTATGAAGCTTGCAGTTGTGAATCCAGTTGAACATGTCTTATATTATTTGCTGCTAAACAACACAGATATCGCAAGCTGGTAGTCTTTAAAAAAATGTAGTGGTATCTTTCCCATTAAAACATTTCCTATTCATTTTTCATGTTGCTGGTTGGGCACTACTGAGTACCGAGGTTTGTTCACACAGTTGGTGTTTGTTTCTCTCTGGATAATAAACAGTTGCCATTTGTTTCTCTGTAGATGGTATTTCTTTGTGTGTTTAGACCATGTGGTGTTAACCTGATCGTTTAGATTGGAGTTGATTGCAAGGTGACTTTTGGAAAAAAAAAACTGTGTTCATGAAAGTCTGTCTGTCAGTCTGTCACCTTGTTGTGTGCCCCGCATTGTTTGTTGTACTGCTGATTTTATCATGATACTATGAGCTTGCAAGGGTAGTGCATTGTGGTGTTCTTAGAAGGTTCTAGAAGTTTCCTGATGCTAACGTATCTCTTATTGGATCCTGATGTAACCATGCTCCCTTCTAATTGTTTGCTCATATTCTTGGATAGCTCATCCATAGTCAGGACATACTTACTAGTTACTGCTACAAGAATAGAATAGCATGGGCACGCTAATCAGTTGGAAAATATACTTGGTAGACATGAAACTGTGCTAAAATGAGCTCCAGAAAGAAGTGAAAGCCAGAAAGATATAGTCAGTAATAGTGAAGCCAGGGAATAAGAATTTCAGAATGTTCCAAGGAGTATTGCAATCATACAACCATAAAGTTCGCCGGCACCATTATCGATCAAAGCCCACTTGCAGCAAGTAGTAGGTAGGAATGAGACATCTAACGTTGTATATGATGCCCCCCATAGGGGGCCTCACAGAGATTAGCTGCTCGTAGCCGTTGGATCTTCCCGTCTGGCAATCTTGTCCGTCCATTTTTCACTGGTGGAGTAGTCCAGGACGCGAGGCCCTCGCGCGACCCGCTTTTTATCTACGGGTCGATGAAGCCCATCCGGCCCGGTGTTGGCGCGTCGTCCTCTCTGCTCGCGCCCCTCGCTCGCTAAATCCCGCCGCCACCCGAGCTCCGCCTCCTCCTCTGCCCCATCGCCGCCGCACCCCGCCTCCTCCTCTGCCCCAGCGCACCGACGGAGAGGCAGCAGCGGTGATGACCGCCGCGTCCCTCCATACCGGGACCCTCCTTCCCGGCGTCCTCCACAAGCTCGGTCCTGGGTTCGAGCTTCACCTCGAACAGAGGAGTGGAAGCAGATGGGGAGAAGGGGAAAACAGAGAGGAGCCCACCACGAAAACGAGGAGGGGCTCGGGAAGGACGGAGAGGTAGCAGCCGCGACGACCCGTCGGCCGATGTGCGACGGCTAGAGGAGGAAGACGAGGTCTGTGTCCACGATTTGGATCCCTTCGCGCCGCCGGCCGGCAGGAGCAACGCACTGTCGCCGTACGCCATGCCGCCTGTGAGAGAAGGGGCTGGTGGAGCTCCACCTATTATTCACGTTCCCGCTGACTCGAGCCGGCCTTATGAGCTTCCGCGCCAGTCTGCTGCTCAGCCTCTTCATCCTCCGCTGCATTCAATGGAGGAGCACATGTTGATGAGCCAGGGTAATTTGCCTCTCCACATCCTGATCTCCCTCTTCACTATCTCTCCATTTAATTCCCGTAGTTTCTTATCTTTGTTTTTGCCTAGAAGGTGTTTGGCAAAAATCCTCCATGGGAATATTATTTAGTGATTCTCTGGATCTGATCCATAGTCTTTTTTTTTTCAAGTTCTGTCTAAGAAATACAACATGAAAGGAGGACGAGCCAAGCTTTAATTGGTTGTGGAGTTGGTTAGGGCATAGTTCCATTCTATTCCTAGAAAGTTGAACAATTTGCTATGCTCCTAGAGAGTTGTAGCATCGTTTCATTAATTTATCGATGTTGTTTTATGTAACGTGCATACCTTATTGTCCTACTTATGATTGCATTTCTCCTATTAATTCACTTCCAAGTTAATTCTGTTATAGGATTTGATTACTATCTTTGTTTTGACTGCGCAGATCGTTGTGGGGCTCTGCTTTTGCTCGAGAAGATTGTCGACCTGAAGATGTACATTCCTCTTAGTGTTGAATTTTGTGACATGTTAGCTGCAGTAGTCTTTTGCTAACAATGGAAGGATCTTACTACTTCCAATGGCAACCAAATGTGAGACCTGAGTTTCATGATACTCACATATCAGCTTTGCTATTTATCTTATGGTCAATTTATTTTTTCCCTTTCGAAGTGACAAACTGGGTTTTAGTTTTTGCAGCTTACAGAAATTATTAATAGGGGATGAATGGTTAATAAATGAAAGTTTCAATATTTTCTTAATGGCTCTGTGTCGGCTCTGTACCATCATATCAGCCCGAGCTCCATCCTACCACCTTCGAGCTCACTATCGGTTTGCAGTTAAGTGTCTTCTTATCTCAGCCCAATTAACATAAGCTTTTAAACATTGTTGACCTAGACAGAAGAAGGAAGCGTTACTTTTGGTAGTAGAGCAGCACTCGCGCCGCCTCCGCGTGCCGTGCCGTCGCCGGGAGAAGACGCTTGTGGAGCTCCTCGTTCTGCACGTCTTTGATGTGCCACTGGAGGCCGGCGGCATCAGCGCAGCCTGCCGCTCGGGCCAGCACTACGTAACGTGCCACCGTCGAGAGGAGCGTCCGGTAGGGCTCCGCATGTGCTAGACTTTTGGCCTCCTCTTCCTCTTCATGGTCACTGGACCACTAGCACAACAGCATACCCTCCTCCACCTCTTCTTTGAAGGAGACCTACAGGTTCTTCATCCTCCTTATCTTCTCTAACGGGATCTGCAGCACTTCCTTATTTAATTATGTTGATGGAGATTTTTTTGGATCTAATTTGCCAAATTTATTCCATGGTTCTTCCTGCTTCTGTTTGTGCAGATTTTTGTGTGGAAGAAGCAGATGCCAGTTCAAGCAAACCTTATTTGAGTTGATCTTTTTGCAGCAACTTTGACCCAAAGGAGGCTGATTCCACTTTATTGAGGTGATGTTTTTTGCAGCAACTTTATTTATGACATGATTGGGACCTCCTTGTTGGTATTGTGTGGTAGATTAGGTGTATCAACTTAAGGAGGAGGTATTGCAGTAAACCAAGGACATGAGATGCTAACCATCTTCCTGAGAAGATTTTTTTTTGATATTTTATAACAATATTGACCATTCTACTTTTATATTTACTTCTGCCATTTTTTGCTTCTCTGTGTATTCCTTTACCATATAATTTTGTATCATCATCCACTTTTCCTATATCTATTGCATCTAAAAGATTGTATGTGATATTGCAACTAATTTGATATATGATTGTGTTCCAACATGATATTTTCATCTCTGGAACTGCTATTGGTTATCGGACGGAGCTAAGTTGGAAGTACATTCCCTGCTTGGTATTGGTTCATTTAATTTATAAGAACAATTGTATATATATTTGCTGTAGGCACTTTTTGATATCCCATAGTGCTTACAAATGTATAATTTCTGTACCTACAATAATGCATGCGTTCATGAAATGAGCATATGTGCGCAAAGTGATGACCCGTTTCCCAGCAGAATCTAATGGACATCTTCATATTGGTCATGCCAATATTTGGAGGGTGCAAAGTTAATACGGAAAGGATTAGCCTATGTGGATTATCAGGCATTTTTCTTTTCTCCTTTGTCATGTTATGTACATCGAGTGCTTGAGAAATAAAATTTGCAAATTCTGGCTCATATATGATTACCAGACCGGAGAACAACTCAAGGAATACAGGGAAAAGAAGAAAGAAAGTCCATGAAGGGTTAGACCCATTGAAGAGTCGCTGCGACTATTTGAAGACATGTGACCCGTAGGTTGATTGCTGAGGGCGCAGAAAGTCTCTGAATGAAGAATTTGAACATATCCAATATAGTGATGTCTAAGAAAAAGGTATGTTAGGAACCAAGAAATAAATATTACCCTGTTAGTAAGCCAGTAGTCTCATCTCCCTTTTATACTGTAGGATGGAAGTTCACATTATGTTGGCTAAGTAATTGTATCCATCTTTTTTCTAATGTAATTTTATCCATATTTTCTTTCTTACTTTAAAACCTGCTCTTAATTTTCGTTTACCAAAGATATGATCAGATGTGTGAGTGTGTATACATGGTTGGCTTAATGTCTATTAACTGCTATTTATGCATTCTACCTAAGTGAGTACCTGGGTTATCTATTTTTATCGATCTACCTATGGATATCTTAAGTTTGACTGCAGAGAGTTAAATATATTAGTGTTCCTTTTTACACTACAATTATTACTTCACAATCACCCTCACTATTTACTCATGCAATTACCAGTGCTTAATTATTCTTTCCTTAATCAATTGTTTACAGCTCACAGTAGTATAGTGTGAGCTTATTTGGCTAATTAGTTGATCTCTTGATGCTCCTGAAATATAATATTCTATTGTGTTATTTGTGGTTAAGCTTTTTCTTTTGTTTCAGTTTTTCCTATTACTGTCCTGCAATTGTTGTTACTAGATTTTGCTTCAGAAGTTCATATATCCAGCTAGCTATAGTGAGTAGGCAAAAGGACAACAATTGTTGTTAATTGCAAACCAAAATTATCCTTAATCTGGATGGTTGAAGATTTAATAGACTTCAAACTGATCCTATTTTTTGGTGACATGAATAGTGATGGCACTGACGAGACACCGTTCCTCTTGGCTACAGGGGCTGGTGTGACTGGTGTCTCTTCCACCAACGTGCCCTATCTAAAGCGATGAACCTGGTCTTAATGATATTTAAGTGTGTAGTTGTCAATATGGAGTATATATTTACTGGATAAAGTTGTATAATATATGCCCCATAATGTTCATTGGTTTGCAAAGCCAACTTATATAGAAGAACTTGTAAAATTATAATGTAGCTTTTTTCACATCGAGGTAGTTCTTCTGCTAGCATTCAGATTTAGTAGTCAATTCTTTTGGCGACATTGTAGAATATTGTACCTGAATAGGTTTGCATATGTTCCCTGCATATACTTTTAGCATGTTTATAATCTAAAAAAGTTCCATTTTAGTAAGTAGCACCAAATTTAGAGTCGAGTAGTTCAATCAGTGCGGCTCATGGCAGTTTATGGAGATCCCTCTTGAAAAAAAAATCTTTTTTTTATTTGATTGACTCTTTTAGGATTTGCTGTTGTTTACCAGCAGGTTCAACAGTGTGCAAAGGTGCTCCATTTCAAGATATTGGATCGGAAATGCTTTATATTTCTTCTCTGTTATGTAATTTTAGTTGATGTTTTGGAAAAGTTTCACCTGATGGGTGCTACGGAAGACCCATGTTCCAGATTTAGGAAATGGCTTTGCATTGCTACTTCAGATGGTGGCTTCACCAGGGAAATCTGGTCGCTTTTGACACATACTGGTTCAGTGTACAAGCTGCACCTTATATATGTATATATTATCTTGCTTCTCTTCGTTCAGTCCAAAAGAATATTTTTCTTTTGAACTCATTTTGGAATGATGACTAGGCCAGTTGTGTTCTTCACTTACCACCTGACACCACTTGGAAGGTAGAATATATGTTCCTCAATGATGAGATTGATTGAATTTCCTAGATGTTGAAACTTCAAACCTGAAGTCAGGAGTGGTTTCCCTTGGTTCAAACCTTAATATTTTGTGTTGTGTTTCAGGCCTATTTTTTCTACACTCCTTGAATTTGGAAACTCCCCGTGAATATCAGATGGAGTGGAGATATAAAATGGATCAAGGTTTTCTTTTTTCCCTTCCGCTGCAAATGTTCGAGTGGACGTATATAGGTACATATTGCTTGGTATTTTATATAACTGGTTGTGCACTAATTATTTTGTACATAGCTTGCGCTCATTGACTCCATGATCGTAATTTTTGTTTCTTGCTTGCAGATGCCATCGGAAGCATCTATATGGAAAGGTGTCCAATAAGTTTCGGAAACGCATTTTCTACTTATCTTGGTTTTTTTTTGTTTACGAATACGAAAATGCCCATTATAGATATTACAAAGCTTTAGGTGTATCATTTGATATATTTTGTCTTTGCCTATACAGCGGAAAGAAAGCAATGCGATATGTTTTAGATTTTAAAAATGGGTAGAAAAGTATGCAGCAATAATATCATGATATAATCAGTATGGCTGCATGTATTGCATTTTATTTAATATTAGGATCTTTCGATTTTCATGCCATAATTTCATAATTCTGCGTTAATATAGTCACAAGGCAACAATGCATAGGTTAATTACATTTCCAGGTTTTAATTTCCTATATGCTTAGGACCATCTACCTTAGTTGTTTTGACATTTCCATGCTTCATCAAGACAATGTTTTGCATACGAGATTACTGATACATTATTGTGGGGCATTTTTTACTTTGGGATTGTGTATTGATCCACCTTCTTTTATGTATGATGGATGTATTGTTTCATGATTTCTCAGTTTGTTACCGTGTTTCGACTCTTCAGTTTTATTGCAAAATTAGAGATTTGTCGCTCCATTCGTACCTATGGATTAATGGTCATTAAGCTATAAATAAACCTATACAAGAACGAGCTGAAAAATTGTTGCTACCAATATAGTGCTCAGAAACAGTCTTATGCTACCATGATATTGAATAGATGACTGATAGTTTTTTGTTGCAACTATTATTATATTCTATCGCTAATTAGTTTGCTTTGAACTCCAAAAGTTTTTGTAAATGAAGCTCTTCAAATTATCTCCACAACTCCTATTTACCGATTATCACTTTTAGCAATTTGCTGCTCTGATTGTCCTAATTTAGTTCTACAAAGAACTTTTTTTTTTAAACCTAAGAAATGCAGTTAATTTTATCTTTCTTACGTCGACACGAGCTCCACGGGATCGTGCGCCAAGGCGCACATCTAAATCTAGTTGTACTAGTAAGCACCTGACTCAGTCTCTGGCAGTGATGACAAGCACAAGCACCAGGGAGACACCATTCGCGGCTCTACCATTCAGCCTTTCAAGCAAAACACAAGGAATGATAGGGTCGCATTGTTTTCTCTTAAAAATCTCAGATTGCTTGCAAACGCTCAGGTACTTTAGTTAACAACCTAGGTTTGTATGAGGGCTGAAACCAACCGCACAATGATCAGTCAAAATGTACAAAAACATCACACGATAGAAAAGCAAGGTTGTTCCGGTCACTAGTACAGACATGAAAATTAGGATGAAACCAGTCATCCAAAACACATCCTATACAGGCTTTGCCCTGTTCTGAACAATGTGACTAGGCTATATTTACAGTTTAAAAGGTATTAGATATCAATTTACATAGTTAAGTATGGCCATCAGCAGCTAATTTGGACACTCAACGACCTGCTGAGCACCCTTCAGTTCTCTACTTCTCTGGTCGTCTAAATTTTAGCCAGCCTGTACAATATATAAGTGAATTGATCATTTCTCTGAATTTGTTTCCCCACGTGCCCTATAAGGTTATTAGCAGCTCCACTGAACATGTACATGATGGATGATGAAAAAGAGTCGTGCTACCAGCAAGAGTTATGCCAGAAGAGGCGTCAGGAGAGGTCTTCGCCGAGTGTCAGGGAGGTCCATGGTATAAGCTACTATGGCTGAAAGCAGCGAACAGACAGCTGGAACTAGCCCCAAACCAAGTCGCGTAACGGAGTAGCCATATGCCAAATCTTGATTCGCACTGATCTTGGTACTTCCTGCCATGCAGAAAGTTAGAACTCTGATTGTACTACTAGAGTTATCAAATTCACTACTACTACTAAGTAACACACATTACCTTGATAGGACTCGAGAATATACAAAGCTATGCCGCATGACACTTTGTCAACAAAACTTAATGAGCCATACACAAAAGCACAACCATTTAGATCTTCTCCTACTAAAACACCTTCCATGCTGATACTTGTGACCTGTGATGAAGGCATAAACCAAAACGATAAGAATTGTGGAAAGTGAACACTGCCCATGGAATGATTATGCATATCGAACTGTAGACAGGTTCAATCACAAATCTTCAAGATGGCTATGAAATGCTTGCAGCAAATCATATACCAAACGGATATAAATTTCAATGAGTTGTACAAGCCTTCACGGCAAATGGATATACATGTCAATGTGTTGTGCAAGCATTCACGGTTAATAACTACATCAAACATACACTTCTAAGCCAAAGACATAGGGATTTTTACCATGAAGTTCTACATAGGTATGTTATATCATCAGACCTTTAAAACTGAATCAAAGCTAAGAACATACCGTCATCAATGCATTGGCAGCTCCTATTGTGATTGAGAGGGCATACATCAAGTTGTGCATTCTGCTTGGTAAAAGAATAATTCCAACACCGGACAATATCCAAAGCATTGCTCCAGCCGAGAAATAAGTTTTTAGACGCCAACTAGACCATCTTGTCTCCTATAAACAATAGAAATGCAATTGAGTTCCTTTTTCTCTAAAGAAATGAGCTCCCTGTTGAGTTGAGGAAGAAAAAAGATAAACTGAAATCTCAGAAGATAGTCAGACCTGTAACATGACAGATACCATCAAGCTGCAGACATATATAATAGCAGGTACCTGAAAAACAAAATGGGCAAACAAAAAAATCAATTCATAGGAATTCAATTCTCTAGCGAGAAATTATCTAAGTTGAACCACAGTATGAAAGGGACCTCAGATCTAAATGACAAAAGGAGATAACACTAACAAGTATCACTTTTAACATTCAGATTATAACAAGACTAAACATTGCAGTGCCTTACTGGAAAGTACTAATGGAATTCATGCAAAGCACGCTTACTAATTGCAGAGCGCTTCAGCTACTTTAGGTTGTGAAAATTGTGGTACCATCTACATCTTCAGTTCTATTGATTTTCTTTCGAGAAAACGCAAAGCTCACATCCAAATGCATTGATAAAAAGAGTATAGTTACAGGCCTAAGACTATGGTGAAACAAGCGAACCCTCAAAGCCTCAACCGAACCTTCAAGACAAGACCACAATCAACAGCCACCAGGGAGATATTACAATCGACGTCGCTGAACAACCCTCGGCCTAGATGCTATCCACACAAGACGCAACAAACAAAATGAGGGATGCAGCACCAGGACTTCCCGGGAGGTCACCAATCCTAGTACTACTCTCACCCAAGCATGCTTAATTGATTTTTTAATTCAGGCATTTGGACACCGTGCAATATAATATGCATCACAAGGGGAGAAAAGAATTACCAATGCTTTGGAAGATTGGTGCATTCCCAGATCGTTTATCACATAGAAAGCAAGAAATGCCTGATCAAATACAAAACAAACTTAAATTATCTACTATCAGGTTAAAGTCGAACTTCAAAGCATTAGGGGGATAGTCAACACATAGTGAAAATAAAGTACTGCAATCAATATATAAAGAAACAATGCGCACACCACCATAATTATTTTTTATCTTTTCTGTGTATTTGATCAATCTATCCATGCCTCCATGGCCATATTATATTTTTAAGAAGATAATAATACCTAGGAAGAACTAGGTATCTTCTCTTTACAGAAAAAAGGGACCAAAATTCGAGCAGAAGAGGAGTCAGGCCTGGGTGGTGAGATCATCCACTCCTTCAACCAGCTGAGCTATGCTCAGCTACTGTAATACATGTAGGTATACTGATATTCTAATGTCTAGTGATATTTCCTATCTTTGTCATGCCAGTACATTTTAACGTTATCTTACATAAACCAAAACCAGTGTAATAATAAGATAGTTACAGCACACAAAAAGATGGTAAAAAAACATGGAATGCATGTAATGTGTAACACCAGATGTAAGAATGAACTGGCCAAGATTTCATGCTACAATAAACCACAATGCTGTTTGATGAACAATGTGTGAAAATGGAATTTCATGCTAGAAAATTAGCTATGTTTCACCATGGCAGTCTACTCCGAGTGATATATCTTAATCAGCACGATATTTCCTGTACCTTAGCATTCAGCATACAATAATCTAAGCCATGCAAATTAGTACGTAAAAATAGAAGGCAGCAAAGAAATGGAATAAACACAGGTGATTTCCGTTTCATAATCACATAGCGAAGATAACTAGATACCTGTGAAACATTGGTCACCAATCTAGTGAACATGTAGACAAGGGCAACTTGGAAGTACAGCACTTTCTTGAACCAGTGCGCCCATGAAATTCTGGAGAGGCTCTTATTCTGACAAGATTGGTTTAACCTATCGACACAAAATTTATTCAAAAGTCGCTAATTAGACCAGAGGAAAAACATAGTGGAAATTAAGAGCATTTCAAAAGAGGACAGTGTTAACTTCATAACCCAGATGTGCTAATAAGGTTTTCACCTTACCCTGGTTCTTTTGTTCCAATCAAGAACACGGCAACAAAACAAGATCCGAGGGAAATAGATGCATACGCTATCCACCGGTACTGACAAACAGGTTTGGAGAAATGTGAGATAAATCCACAAGCTTGCATAAATAATAGTCCATTACTTAGCAAAAGAAAGTACCTGAACTATTACGCTCACTGACTGCAGTAGACTAAACATCAACAAAGCAATGCCATACAAGCTAAGATTTGCAATCTGGCATAAGCATGGAAAATGAACAAAGTCAGAGGCAGTTATTTTAATACCTGAATACGGTAGAATCAAGGCAGAGTGAATTGTTCTAACCATCGTGAAGGCATTGCGACAGCTCACTAGTGCAACCCTACTTGTTGGGTTTGATGTCATGCAGTTCACCATTGACCTTGGAAAATATATAAAAGATATACGCAGGTGAAATGCTGAAATCACAAGAAAAAGCATGCACATGAGTAGTGCAGGAAAAGGAGCATTACATGTGAGCAACTTGAGTAACTGCCCAACCAACATTAAAGATAGCGGCAAATGTGCTGTATCCAACAGTCTCCAGAGTAGTTGAGTTAGTCCCCGTGAGTTTGCAAGGCAAACAACTACCGAAAACAGATGAGAAGGAAATTGCTACTAGAATAGATCCTCCTGCATGCCACAGTTTGAAATGCCCAAAACGATCAATCTGAAATAAAAAATGATACATTTATGTATCTACATCGGAGTAATACAGGGTAAAATGTAGAGGAACGTAACATGCCTCCCAAAAAACAAGAGACACAATCAAAATAATATTATATCAGAAACTTATAGCAATGCTATAATGTTGCTCAATTTTGGCTCATACCAGTTCACCAACAAAGATTGTTGCAAAGCCATCCGCCAATTGACCAGAAAGCATGACAACAGCAGCATCTCTGTGAAGGTAAACAAAATATGAAGTGTGTAAAAGAATTTTAAAGCTACAAGTAATAGATCATGCATTTTGAACATCGAAGGCAAACTACTTTTCAATAGGTGAACCTAATATTATCATCCAGTGCTAACTTAGTTAGACCTAGAGTTCCTCATCAAGGCTAACATCAGGGGGTCTAGCATGTAAAGGTAACTGACGTAGCGCCTTAGCACCGGCTAACGACCATTGACAGGCTTCATCTAGGATCGACTGAACTAAGGCGAGTCTGTTGGGGGCCAGATTTTTGAAGATAGCATCGTTCCTCGTCTTCCATAATCTCCAGAGAGTAAGGATGATGATGGATTTAGCACCCTTCTGCAGGGCTGGCTGAGCGTTGGCGGCAGCTGCGGCGAACCAAATGCTGAACTCGGCGTTGCCAACTGGCATACATGGCAGAAGGTTGAGCTTACTGCAGATATCATACCATATTTGTTGTGAGAAGGAGCATTGCAGCATGAGGTGAGAAATAGATTCAGGCTCTTGATCACAAAGCGCGCAGGTGTCATTGTCAGTCAGCCCGTGGCGCAACCTCCGTTGATTGGTCCAACATCGATCCAAGGTGGCAAGCCAGGCAAAAACCTTGCATTTGAGGGGTGCCCAGCAGGTCCAGATTGCACTGTGGTGTGGTGAGATAGTTGTCCCCTCAAAGAAGGCTCTGTAAGCGGATTTGGAAGAGTATTCCCCAGAAGAGGATAAGTGCCAGACAAACGTATCCTCGCTGTCAGCGTTGACTTGTTGGGCTTGAAGCAAATCGACCAGGTGGAGGAACTGAATAATGCCATCAGCAGAGAGGGCCGCTGAGATGTCTTGGATCTCTTTTCCTTTTTCCTTTTTTGCTTTCTCTTCTTTTCGTTTTTGGTAGCTTTGCTACTCTTGTATGCTCCCGTCTTCTCGACGGCTTCTTCTAATATATAATGACGCATGCTTTGGCATGTGTTCGAGAAAAAAATATTTTCATCCAGTAAATACATATTTTCCTTATCCGAGTGTTTAAGAAAAAAAAGATATGAAGTTAACTTCTTTCATTTCCTAATTAGTCTCTTGGAACATGGTGCGGATGGAAGTCTTTAAGATGTCATTGTTAAAAAATCATAATAAAATAATAAATAAAAAAGA
Organism: Lolium perenne; assembly: GCF_019359855.2. Taxonomy (NCBI): domain Eukaryota; kingdom Viridiplantae; phylum Streptophyta; class Magnoliopsida; order Poales; family Poaceae; genus Lolium; species Lolium perenne. The sequence continues at coordinate 71,347,133 of NC_067245.2, forward strand.
ACAGCAGATACTAAGTAAAAAATGTGCAATGCATTAAATGAAAATTTATAGCATCATATCTAAGACGTCCTCAAGTTCATTGCAACTTACATTTGATGCATTTACGGAATTGCTCGTTGGATAGAGTGGATATGGAATTAAAACTACTGTGAAAAAAAGACTACAAATTTTTCTTCATTCAATATGCCATAGAAACATGTGGAAGAACATATATCCTAATAATTTACAGTAGCAAGTCCTAGTACATACCTTGGACTAAGCCCTAAATCAGTCAAGAATACCAGCAAATATGTGAACCAACAAGATGATGTGATATCATTCAGCATATGCCCAGAACCATAGGAAAGTATTGGCACTCTCCCTAATGGCTCGTCCCATTGTAGTTCATTTGATGGTTCACTATCCATCATCTTAACCATTATTCACCGTCACCAAGACTAGAAGAGTATCACCTACATCACAAAAGAAAACTTGTTAATCCAGTATGTGACTAACCCGCTATCTCTCCCCACTTACAAGAAACAGAGTTGTACTCCAAGGTTGGTTTTTGTGAGTTTCAAGGTAAGTTAAAATGTTTGCATGCCGTTCTGGAGAATAAACTGCTCAGGTTAATAAACAAAAATTAGTGTACATTTGGATCAATAAAGTAAAAAATATGCAGTTATATGACCAGATAATTGCAATTTTTACAAGATGCCAACACTCGGTCACTCACTCACAGACAACAAAACAGATGGTGCGTGTGGTACTCGGTGGAAGGCTTCAAGGCTTATCAAATGAGCAAGGGATTCTTCAGTTGTAATGTTATTCAGCAATATATACAAGATATGAACAATGTTAAGAGTGAATGTTGGGATGTCTTCCATTTTTTTGGACTGAATAAAAGAGTTGACATTTAATTAGTTTGAACATAGATGGGATGCATCGAACCTCCTACTAGTGCAAGCACACACACGAAGGTTTCAGGAGACAAACTTAGGAATTTCTTCATTGTGGGGTAAATATATCAAGTAGCATAATCTCGCTAGTAGCATCTCTGAAAGAATGGGCAGAAATATGGCATAACCAATGCAAGGATTCAAGATCTCACGGGACAAACTGAAAGTTCCTATCGGATTTGTTCGTTGTGGAGTAAGTATATCAAGTAAAAAACCTTTTGGTTAAAAGATTGTAAACTAGTTAGCATCTTTGAAAGGACGGGAAGAGTTATGGTACAAATCATTCGATTCCAATAGACAATACAGCTTAGATTATCTTTCGAAGTAAATACGATCCGACTGACGGTGAGCTTAGAATTAGATGCATGGCGTCAATAGTTGCCTAGAGAGATTTGAGGTAGCAACCCGTTGCTCAAATAATCTCAATAGTCGTCTACAAAGATTTCAATAGACAAAAGCTACCCAAAATTATCCTCTGAATCAAAGAAACCGAGCCCTGCCAGCATCATCAACTAAAGCAAGCAAAGCAAGCAAGCGGCTCCAGTTCTTATGATGGAAACTGAAATGGAATGACCCAGTAGAACAAGACAAGATCCGAGTTAAGGAAACGAATAATATTCGACTTGATGTCAGCAACCAGCTCATCGCCCCTTTCCCTCTGTTAATCCAGGAGAGGATTCCCGCATATGCAGCACCTTCAGACAACACATCCTGCCTGGTTGCCCAAACAGTACTCTAATCGCATTCGAAAAATAAATATGTCGCAGTGAATCTTCTACTCTAGTCGAGTACACGAAACATCCATGAGATTCTGTGGAGCCTCGGCCGGGCCCACCGGAGCAGCATGTATGTACGGATTAATAAATACAGTGAAGCGAACTGAACAAAGCCTGAAGAAGAACAAATAGAAGTACTGTACACTACCAAGATTTCTATCTATCTAGCCCATCGACGAATTCTCCCTGTTGGCGCGAGACGGGCCCAGCAACCGATCAAACAGAGGCTACACAAGTTCTTCGATTCTGACGAGAAAAAGGAAGAAATTAATTGCAGGAGGCCTCACCAGCAGCCGCGGCGCGGATGGCCGGCCGCCCTTGCGCGCGCGCGCGTGTGGAAAGGGGCTTGGCGTTGCCGGGAGAGGTCGGAAGCCGGCGCGGGGACGGGGAGGGGAGAGACGTTCCGTGGGTGGAGGAAGAAGGCCGGTGTCGACGGCGACGCGAAAGGGAAAGGGTACGTCGGACGGACGGCGGGCGTGCGGGGAGGGAGATATTAAAGAGGGAACGTAAAGGAGATGACGACAAGGGAAATTCTCTTTCTAATACAAAAAGTTACTGTAATAAATAAAGATGAGCAGAGAGACTGTAGGGTAGGGTGGCCCGCCAACCGCCATGGAAGTGGGAATGGAGCGAGCGGGACGTCAAGTCCGGGTGGCGGGCCCCGCTCGGCCGCGGACGGTAGTACTACGAGATTCGGAATCGGTGTCACCTCCACCTCGTCAGCATCCTCCTGGTGCGCGCACCGCACCTTTCGTGCCGCCTGCCTGCGGTGGAGACGAACCGGGCACCCAGAGGAGGACTGCGCTGCTCGTTCGTGCTGCGCGCGTACTTGCGTGCCTTCCTGGCTAAGGTTCAAGCGGTTGATTTTTGGTCAAAACCAAACTTTTAAAAGTTTGATCAACTGTATTATACAAAAAGATATCGCCATCCGCAATACCAAATCCACACGATATAAAAATATATATTTCATGGTGATTCCAACACTATTAATTTGAAATTATAAATGTTAATACTTTTTCCTATATGATTACTTAAACTTTAAAATATTTACTTTGATTAAAAAAAATTATAAGCGTCTTATTTTGACAAGGACGGAGTACAAGACAAGATGGTCGATTTCCGCCCGGTGCGTCCAAAGACCATGCTTTTATCTGGAAACTGGGCATCTAAGCCAACCTATTTTAAACATTAGATGTGTCCATTTTGATTTGTTTGGACGGTTCGTAGATACAAAAAAAAAACGTCACTTGGTCTGTTTGGGTCGAGGGTGAACCTACCGATGCAAGACGTTCTTTTTTCCGTTAATACTTCATATCTTAAACATATTTTACATACGGCTGGAAAATGACAAAAAGGACATAAAAATAAACTAAATCCCTAGCTAAAACTAGGGTTTGCACCGCCTACGCGTGCTCGTCGATCTAGATGAAGACCAGCGGCTAGCTGTAGAAGACGAGTGGGGCGGCTTCTCACTGTCGGACAAACAAGGGAGAACACACTTGGGGTCCACCACGGCGGACGCACTCCCAGCCTAAATTTAGGCTAGAAGTATATTGGTCCGCGCGCTTCGGTCTGTGGGACGCACAACTCCACATGCTGTCTGTTGGAGGTTGAAGCACCACCGAAGCGAGGGTAAGGCGGGAAGAACTTATTCTACCTTCAAGATGTATTTGCCGCTTAAACATCTCGAAGAAGAGGACAAGAGGGACGGAACCTAGATGGGTTTTGGAAGTCGTCCCTCACTTCTCACGTACCCTCTCTCCGCTGACTTTTGATGATGATGCGGATAAGGGCGAGAGAAGGGGGGGCCAAGACCAAGCCGAAGCAAAAGTTAAAGAGAGTTGAGACAAATTTCTAATGGACGAGACAAAACATGTTCAAAAAAGTTGAGGAGAAAATATGGGAAAGACCGAGGGCGGCCGCCGTGGGAGTGGGAACGGGACGTGGATTCCTGGGCGCGGCGCGGACAAATACAGTACGAGATAGGATCTCTTGGGAATCGATGCCGCCGGATGTCAGCTAGTCCGTGTCTTGGGGCACCTTGGCGTGGCGTGCGGTGCAGCGCCGTGCCGTGCCGCCTGCCTGCGGTGGAGGATGGATGCTCATGCGTGCGTTCCTGGTAGTGTTGGCCCGGAACAGAATTGTGGACTTTTGCCTGGCGAACACAAGACCATGTACTCTACATTTAGTTGGGGTTGTTAACTTGGGTCGTTGGCTGGGCCGTGTGAACTGGTGGTTGAGCTTGAACACTAGGGGTTGCTTGTTTGCCGGTGAATGAGAGGGGAAGCGTTGTCATTGTCCCTGAAAGTTTGCTCCACATGTGCAATTACGTAACTCAGAGATGCGATTTTTTAAATAAAATAGGAGTTTTTTATTAATTTTTCCACCAATAATATGTGTTTTCAGATAAAATAAAACGCATGACTCCATCAGCCAAGCGGCCGCCGACCGGCCACGGCTCTGCCGATTAGGCCGTCGGCCGGATTGGCGTCTAACTCTTTGTCAGTGGACAGAGCTCATCGGCCATGTCGTGTCCGATTGGCCACCCGCCTGCCGGTTGCACATGATCAGCCACGCGGCGGCCAATTGGCTAGCGCCGCCAGCGTGGTGCATGATTCCTGCACAAAGTAGTTAGCATCATAGTTGATTACTTGTTTGCAACTAAAACCTTCAGCCTCTGTTTTCCGCCTTTCTCTTCACCCCGCCGGGCAAGTTCATCGTCCATGAGGCCTCCGGTATGTTGTGAAAGCATGTTGAATAGAAAAAAATCATGTCTAAGGTTTTTGAACTTGCTTATTTATGATGTGGTCTCATCCTCCCCTCTGCAAGTGGTACCATTGGATTGATAAGGAGAAGCCAGCGTGGGTGCTGCAAAATATTGAGGATAGGCATCGATGTGCATGGGAGCGGTTTTTCGTGGAGGGGCGTGCCGAAAAGGCCGCTGCACATGAGAAAGAGGAGCGAGAGAAATCAGTCATAAAATTAAGGGCGCAATAAGCTCGGAACCGTGAAATGGACCAAAGGAAGATGGAGGAAATTGCACGTAGATTTGCGAAGGAACAGGTTACAAATAAGGCTCGTGAGGTGCAAAGGCAGAGATACGGAGAAAGAGTTGTTGAGACAGAAGCAGTTGAAAGGAGTGGTGACAAGACCCGGAAGCACCTGGACTCAGGACTACTAGATTAATGTACCAATGGCGATGTATCTTACTTTTCTTTTAATGAAGCATTGTCTCTTAGTTTAAGTTTTAGTCTGGCGTTGTATTTTTACTTCAATTGTAGTGTACCAGTGTGTATTATATTCAGAAGTATTGTATCTTAACTAAATGTCTACAAAATTCTTCACGCCCAATGTTCCCTCCAATTGTTTCCCGCTAATTTTTGCCCGCCAAATTCTCCTCAATAAACACTAACCCATCAGTAGATCGGGGATTCCCTAGCTACTACTAGCTAAATGGTGAAGTTTTGCTGCAAAAAGGCTCAAATCGGGGCAAAATAGGGGGTTTGCTGAAAGAGAACTCGAGCTGGAAGGAGCAAAGAAGGGGAGAGGAGAGGAAGAGCTAGCGTCCGACATGATTTATTCCCTCTCTGCGGCTTATCGGCTGACGTGACGCCGACTGGTTGTCTGCAGCGACGTGACTGACTCCTGGCCATGCGTGACCGACAACGATGTCGGCTAGTGGTGGGACCTGGGGTCGCCTGTAGTCGGCAGTGAGTGCGCCGAGCAGACCTAATCGGCCATGTGTCCACCGATCGGCAGCTATTTTGCCGATCGAGACACAAATTTGAAATTTTTGAAAACATGTATCATTTGTGAAAAATAATAAATAGTTCGTATTTTTTTAAAAAAATCGCACTCAGAAATAGTCAAGAAGATATTCCCTGGAAGTTTGCTGCTACTAGTGGCAGACCTGAGGGTGTTAATCCGATCTAGTCAAAATATGGAAGGTGAGTATACCACCACAAATTTAAAAAAAAAAAAATGGTTGGACAACTAACTAACTCACTTGCCACGGAGGAGAACAAACTAAGTCGTCCTTTCCTTGTCACTGGCTTATGCAACATCTGTGGCATAGATAAGAAGGATGTGGCTCATGCACTATATAATTGTTCTCATGGTTGTAATCTTTGGGAGGCAATGAGGACGCTGTGGTGTCTCCCGTCTCATGGAGATCTTCTTCTTGATCCAACCTATTGGTTTCAATCGGTTTTCTAAATAGTCCTATTTATATGTTGATGTCATACTTCTGGTCTCGTGGAGAGCTTAGTATGCAAGGAATGAAGTTACACATGATAAATTGCTCCCTTCGGTGGAAGGTTCTAGAAGATTTCTATGCAGTTACTTACAAATGATTAGAAGTATTAGGTCTTTATCTGTAGAAGAGGTGATCAAAGGGAAAAAAAAACATATATCATAGACAACCAAGCCGAGACAAGTTACTTCTAAAATTAAACGCCGAGATATACCATGGTGCAAGCCACCACCAAGATTTGTGAAATTATCGAAATAAGGCTCTTACCATGATGGTGATAAAACGGCGGGGTCACGTATGGCACTCCGCGATGACATGGGGCAAGTTATATTTACTTCTTGCCGATACTTGAACCTAGTGGCGGACCCAACCGTCTGTAAGCCCGGGTGCGTGCCCGGATTTCCGGCCAGCGGCGCAAGTTAGATTTAACCAGTTTTACAGTATGTTTGGGCTTGATGAAAATTTTAGGTCCGCCAACCATTGCAGCAGGACTTTGGAAGCTGAGACTAGAGCTTGTATCAAAGGATTGGAAGTAGCACTTCTTCATAGTCACTTACCAATCATAGTTGACACATATTGTGTTCAAATGATGGCTGCAGCCAAGGAGAACTGCAGGATAGATCTTCCCTCCTGCATTTAGTTTCTAAACTTTTAACTTTAGTTGATCATGAGAGAGTCTTTGATCTTGTAAAGGTAGAGCGAGCTCAGGTCAGGTTAGTCATAACCTTGCCAAATTTGGCAATAGTTGATTGCGTTCATTCCTTTAGTTAGGCTGGGGACCTGATGTTGTTAATCAGTTCCTAGAGCAAGATTGTCTTGTAACCCTTGTTGAGTAATAAAACTCATTTTTCACCTGAAAAACCCAACAAAGAAAACAAGGGCCTTAGTTCGATAAAAACTCTACCTACATCAGTCATTTGGTATTTCCACGAATCTTTGTATGAATAATTCTAGGCATTAGAATTTAGAAGCACACTACCAAAAAGAGAACACATTGACCCCGTGCAGTACTTGACCCCGTGGACGTGGGTACCAGTCTAGGAGAGGTCATTTTATATTCAGATAGCCTATTCGGCTGACTTCTCAACCGCATAACATGGACAACATGTTCATGTTTGCAAAACAACACTACCATTACTAGAGCATTTTCACTCGGCCTCCTCAAATGGTTAGAAAGCTAAAATGGGGAGCACCGGCAACAACAACAAAAAAAGCTTGTTCAGCTGGTCCCCCCCCCCCCCCCATAGCCTCCCTAAATTAATAATTCTATCCAGCGTCCCTGATGGAAACCTAGCCCATAGGGAGACTGCTGGGCGCCGATGCAAGTGCTAATTTATTCTCTCTCCTCACATGGTTGGCCTAATGCAACTTCATATGCACGAATTTTCCCTCTCTCCTCTCACATGCACATGCAACATATGGGCTAGGGCTGGGTGGTGGTATAAATTTTTTAACCAGCGACTGTCGCCGACGCCCCCCAAAGACCATTAGTCGGATGTAGAATAGGGGCCATCGAGTGGAGATGATCCTACTACTCATGTATATGTTTTTATGTCTGGGCGGAGACACTATCACTAACTATGGATCGATCAACTTGAACGCTTCTATTCGGCCAATAATTTCAAAGTAGCTCCTAGTCTTTTTCACTTCACAAATACCCGTAGATTTTCAATCTGTTTCGTGATGTTTTATTATGCAAACACATTGATGCTCTGGTTGTGGCTTTTGCCCAATATTTTATAGTTAAAAATGAGGCTATTGCGTATTCAGAAAGCTAAACCCCTCCCCGCTGACTTTGGAAGCTCTTCTTACTGGCCTAAAATGTTCATACTTGTAAAACAATGTCTTTTGTTGTTGTTGTTTGTTTTATGAAAGCCACCTAAAGTAGCTCCATTGCACGTCGTGGCCGATCCAAAAGGAATTTGAAGTCTGGTCAAACATGTCTAAGAGCATATTTTTGGACAAAACAGTTTTTTTTCTAGGGTATGGACAAAATAGCTGTACTAGCCATGTAACACGAGTTGCAGCGCCTCCGTCGGCAAGCCTTGACGGCTGCCCGGGCTAGAGGGCCTAGGCTCTGCCCATGATTCTAGTTTATTTGGTGGATTCACGAATGCTCAGCAAGGTCCATCTGCACACTTTTGTCAGTCTCAAAGTTGTTCATTTCATGTGGGCAATGCCCATAATTTTGAAGTTTGATTTGGTGTATATATATGTAGATACAATGTTGAAAATTTAAAGGAAAATGCTTCTTATCCCTCGGAGGCACAGCGCGCTCCGAACCTCCGCCTTAACAGTGCGCCACGCGTCCTCTGGGACCCACCATCTTCTCTGCTTCCTTATCTCTGTTTGGAAATCCTGCGGAGCTTTTTGCGTGGATGGACATGGCCGCCCCCGCCGCCGGCTTGATCTCCGCGAGCGCAGCGCCGCCGGCTCCCATCTCCGCGAGCGCCTCGCCGCCCAGCTCCCACCTCGCATCGCCGCCGGCTCCCACCTCCGTGAGCGAGCCGCCCCACGGGGATTCTCCATGGCCTCCAGCCCTCCTCCACGGCGAGCTGCCCCGCCATGGCCCTTCACCTCCGCGAGCTTCCTCGCCGTCGCTGCCCTCCACCGAGCGCGCTCTGTACTGGGGCCGCCACCGATCCGGCGAGGTCGTGCGCCGCAGCTTCCGTTCCCGGCGGCGGTCAACCTCTACAGGAGTGCGGTGCTAGCTCCTTTCCTCACGACGGCCGGCCTCGACAGCGCCGCATCCTTCCTTCGCGGCGTCGGCTTTGTCCGCCGCGATGGCCGCCGCCTCCTTCCCTGTGGTGACCCTGCATACCACTGCATGTTGTAGTATGCCAGTCGTTGATATAACATTCACGAAGTACCATTCCGCAAATATTACATCCCTCAGAGTAGTACAACAGAACATAGCAGGGTCCATAACTCATTCACATATTATTACAATTAACATACACAAGTCGTCTCGGAGCTCCTCTTGGGTCCTAAGAGGATAACTCCTGGGTTCGAGGCGAACCCAACTTAACTTACAATACCATAGTCTCATTAAACTAAACATTTATTTAATCGAGCAGCTAAATAGTAAGAGTTTGTGCTGCTCGGCTACTACTACTCATCAGATATCTCTAGGCTTGTTCTCCTCCGGAAGCCTTCCCGGATCCGTAGACTATGATATAGTCTACGCCTTCAACTCCTCCTGAAAGGTCTGGTTCCTCGTAGCCGATGATCTCGGCCCCTTCATTGTTGTTGTAGTCCTCCTCCAGATGATTCAGACAATCTAAGCAGGGGATTTAAGAGTGGTATGAGTACGAGCGTACTCAACAAGTTCATTATAGATAAGAGGTGTTTAATGCACTAGCTACGATATTAGACCAGAAAGTCTAATACCAATGCAAGTTTTGATAAACATTTCTTCAAGAGATTGCTTTTATTTCAAAGAGCTATGTCCGTCAGCCTTCACCGGTTTACTAGAACTTCATGGAGCTCCTTTCAGGCCGCTGTCAGCGATTCCTCAATCCCGGAACAGGAGTGACAGTCACGCTTCTTTACACTGCAGAGGTGTGTTGCTTTACCCATAAGAGATCTTAACCTTGGTGCCAACCGGGCAGCTTTCCCGTCCACACTTCCTTCGGTGTGAGGCCCGGTATAAGGTCTAGCCAATCATGTTCCTCCGCTACCTCGAACACCCACCCTTTGTTGCATGCCCCGACCCTGGGTCCTCGCCGGTCCCATTATTCCCACTCACGGGTGGACCCCGACCACGACGACAGTTTGGGATCGAACCAAACTCCTTCGCCGGTAGCTGCAACCCATCATAGACCGCAATACCGTGGGGACTTAAGGCTTCCCCAGCCAACCGCTTGCACTTCGAGCGACAAGTGTCTACGGACTATGCCGTGGGGACTTAAGGCTTCCCCAGCCAACCGCTTGCCCTGACAGATACAAGTGTCTACGGTAAAGCGCATCCGTTGATGAACGAGAGGTGGAAACACTTTTGACTACTCCGTCCCACTCCGGATCTTATGGTTAACACGGTTATTACGGCACAAGAATCACTGGCGACATTTGTTGTTTAATCCTAGATGGATATAAACCCGTGCAATGGAACCTCCACCATATCAACACAATCCATGGTTCCATTGCCCACCACATAGTCATATTCATAGTTATGAAAGTAGTGGTTTTGATTTTTTGTGCAATAGTGGTAACCATAATACTTTGCAAGTAATTTGATAAAAATACTCAAATGACATGAGCAAGTGATGAACTTGCCTGAACACTGCAAAGTTCTGCAGTTCGAAGGTATGGACTGACCCTTGTCCTCTTGTTCTGAAAAATAGCATCATTGTCCGATAAGGGCAATGGTTAAAGAAGCAATTATGCATGATTCCATTTTTAGGGTTTGTTCCCCCCTTCCGATGTCGTTATTATTTCATGTAAGAGGTTAATACTAAGAATAATTTGGGGATACTTGTTTAAAAGTAAAATACAACCTTGAAATGTTGTCAAGGTGTTTTTAAAGTCCAAATGCATTAATGGACTTATTTTCATTATTGAAAATAATATGTGTGATTTAAACCATTATTTTAATTCATCAATTAAGACTTATTCTTCATTGTCTTCAAAAATTCTTGTTGATATTTTATTTGGATAGAGAATTTTATGCTGATTAATTTTCATATTTTTACTTATTTTTTTAGAGCTGTATTTTATTTTATAAAATTCTTGGAAATTCTCATTTAAATGGGTATTTGGAAATTTCCAAAATACCCCTCGGGCCCACCTGTTAGGCGGCCGAGCTGGTTAGGTTGGACCAGCCCAGTGGGCTCGGTCCAACCGACCCAGTCGTTCCGTCGTCCTCCACCCCGTAACCCTAATTCCCCTTTCGGGCTCCCGCGACACCGAATCGCCTCCGCCGTCACCGCCCTGCTCCGGCCGCCTCCGGCCATCATCGGCGACGATTTGGTGCGGATCTGGACCGTCTCTCGACGGCGGACATGGTGGTCCGCGTCGATTTGACGCTCGCGTCCACCTCGACTCTTCCCCAACGCATCTGCGCCTCGGCCGCACGGATCCGTGAAGATCCGCCGTTCGTCGGCGTCCCTGGCGCCGTGGTGATGTCGTGGAGGTGCCGGCGTTGCGGTGATGTGGCGACCAGGCTTGGCTTGGCCTGGCGCCGCCGCCGTCGCCCGGCGTGTGCCGCCGTGCCGCCACGGTCGTGCTCATCTGCTCCGCCTGTAAGTTTCACCTTCTCTTTCCTTCTCTGTTACCTGTTCTATCTCCTTCTCTTCTCCCCGTCTTCGTCTAGCTCGGCCACTGGCCGACTTCTCCCTTTGGAGATGCTGGCCCAGACGAAGGGCTGCTGCTTCTACCCTATATGCTCTGCTGCTGTGCTTGCTGTGAATGCGTGTAAGCTGCTGTGCTCTCTGCTGTTGCCATGGATCCTAGCTGATGTGATGTGCTGCTGCCATGCGCATGCTTATGCTCTATTAAATTGTTCCTGCTGTTGCTATATAGATCCTGCCTCTCCTGTGTGTGCATTTCCTTGCCCCTGGCTTGATCATGATGCATGATCCTTGCATTTATGCAAGTGCCAGTGCCCTGGGTGTGATGTGTATAGAGCTGTGAATCTTGGAAATGCTCAATTGAGCATGACTGTTGACTAAATACACCAACCCTTATTGGTGTGCTTCTGGATACAATTGTATTTAATTTATTTACTTCTCTGTGATGCAATGATTTATGAGATGTGGCTATATAGTTGATCTGGTTAAATGTGTGGTTGCTAGGCTTGGCTCTAGCATGTCTTAGCATGCTCTAGCAAGCTTCTGATGATCATATGATCATCAGTTGCTTGTAAAAGCTGCTGTGTTATGACTGTGCCTCCCTTCTGCTCATCTTTGTGTCTGTGTGACACCAAAATCTGTACTGATGCATGCTTTTGCTTGCTCAAGCAGTTACTGATGCTTGCAATGATCCATTGGATCATCTGCAAGACTCTGGTGCTTTGATTTCTTATATGATTCACTTATCTGTATTACCTGGTTTTACTAAAATGGATAAGTGATGTGAACTGCTTGCAGTAATGATCATTTCATTGAGTTTGGCAGGGCTAGATGGATATCACCACTTGGTTGGGTACCCTAGCCCTCCTTTTGAACCCCTCTGGGTGATGATAACTGTGCATGGCTTATTAGTTTGGGCTGGTTCAGTGGTTGAGGTGACCTTGACAGCAATTTATTGCTGTTTAGGTAGCTCCCACCCTTGTTGGCTTGCTATGGCTTAGTGAATGCATCACTGGGTAATTCCTTGTTGGATTTCCAGTGATCTTTGATGTTGACAAACAAGAACAGACACATATTGTCTATCTATCTGATGGTGTGCTAGGTTTTAAGTGCTAGGTGGCTTTGGTTGAATAGATAGGATCTTTTCCTTGCTGGATTGCCTTGGTTATTCCACTGTTTTGGTCTAGCCAGTGTTCCCTTGGTGAGTTCCTATTGGTTTCACCCATTTTTGCTTGCACCAACTGACTTGGTAGCCAGATGATGATACAATCTGGGTATTCTACCCATTTTGGCTTCTGTGACATATGCAAATGCTTATTTATGAGCAAACCAGGGTTTTGCTCAGGTTGATCTGTTTATACCTCACTCCAGCTCCTAGAAATAGTGTGTTGGTGTAGAGGTTTTTCTCCTGTGCTGATTTCTTGGCTTGCCCTGCTCCTCCTTGTGGCTTGTGCTTGATCTACTCCATGGTTTGTTTCTCAACAGGAAACAGTTCCTTGCTTGAGCTGTTCCTGGATGAAGTTCTGGCTATGTGTTCTTCCTGTTCTAAGTGTTCTTGTTTTCTGATGACTTACCAACTTGCCTGCCGATGAATGAGCTAGGGTTTGCTTCTGGAAAGCTTATATGTGATGCTCCCTGGCTCTCCCTGATCGACAGCTCTTGCTTGTCACCTTAGTGACTCACTGTGTGTGTGTGCAGCATGCACCCCGTGAGCAGCCGTGTGTGTGTCTTTGGCCGTGCACCTGAACCTGGAACTTGGCTGTGGCATGGATCAGCTCGGCCACTTTGGTCCTATCTGCTCATTTCACTTTTCCATTTAATTTCTAACCTGCCAAGTGGCTTTGCCACTTGGCTTAATTCTGTTTTTGCTTTGATTTGTGCAGGGAATCAACAATTGATCAAAAAAATGGATCTGGAGCTCATCCAATCCAAGATCAAGTGAAGATGATCTTGTAGTATTTAGACTAGGGTTATTACTTGTACTTTTCTTTTTATTCTCTTTTATTTATTTCATTTTCACCAATTCTTGTAATGTGTTGTAATTCATTTATTTTCTCTTATGAATATTGTAATGACAATGTAATTTGTGTGATGATTAATAAAGCTCAAAGTTTTCCCTAATGAGCTTTACTTTGTTATAATTGTTTATCTTGTTAATTATTGATTATTTACTTAATGAATTTCCTCACAACTGAATTATTTAAGGTAATTATTTAATGTTTGAATTTGAAATTCAAATTCTTCATTTGTTTGGATTCAACCGTGACACTTCATTTAAAATTCAGTAATGCAAACTCTCCCCTTTCTTCTCAAAACCCTAAAGTAGTGAAGTGAGATGCAAGTTTGTCGCACTCTCGAAACCCTAACCCTGTAAGGTGCCGAGAGAGAAACTTGTCCCCCTTCGATGCAGTTTTTGTTTAAGAGCGCGAAATTTCCCCAGAATTTACTATGCAATGCACATCCCTTTCTAAAATCTACCCCTCGATTGTCTCTAAACCTGGGACATTACATTCCCCCACGGCCGCCACCAGAGCTGCAAACGACATCGCCAGGAGCTGCAAATGGCATCCGGGTGAGCTGCCTTCGGCATGGCCGGGAGCTGCAACTGGCCTCCGCTGGAGCTTCAATAGGCATCGACGGGAGCTGCAAACAGCCTCCGCCCGGGCTGCAAGCGGCCACCACCGGAGCTGCAAACGGCCTCCGACCGGGCTGCAATCGGCATGGCCGGGAGCTGCAAATGGACTTTGCCCGAGCTGCAACTGGCGTCCGCCGGAGCTTCAATAGGCATTGACGGGAGCTGCAGACGGCCTCCGCCCGGGTTGTAAGCGGTCGCCGCGCCGGAGCTGCAAACGGCCTCCACCGAAGCTGCAAACGGGCTCCGGCTGACCTGCAATCGACATCGATGGGAGCTGCAAAGGACCGTCGACCGGCGGCAGCGCTGCTGCAACCCGCGTCGGCGGACCTGCAAAGGAGCACCGCCGGAGCTGGACGCCGCCGCTGGCGCATAGCGACAGGGTCGGCAGACCGCAGGTGACGGCCCTACCATCGGGTGGAGGCGGTATTGCAAGGAGAGGGCGTTGATGCTGCGGTGGTGTTGCCGACCAGAGTTGACCGGAGTTGACGCGTCTCCGACGAGTTTTTTTGCTAGATGAACCATTTTATTTATTTCTAGATGAACCATTTTTTTGCTTCAATGAAGCAAAAGCGGGACTTTTTTGCTGCGACAAAATAAAGTCTGAAGAATCATCGCAGCTCTTCTTCTATTTTAGTCGAACCGTTTTTTGCTTCAATGAAGCAAAAGCGGTGCTTTTTTTGCTTCAATGAAGCAAAAGTGGGATTTTGAGACAAAACTGAGCTCTTCTTCTATTTTTAGTCGAACCGTTTTTTTGCTTCAATGAAGCAAAAGCGGGGCTATTTTTGCTTCAATGAAGCAAAAGCGAGATTTTAAGACAAAACTGAACACAGAAGTTGATCTAACGGTTTAAATTGATTTGATCCAACGGTGGAAGACCCGGAGGCTCGGGGGTTTGCAGCCTCCGGAGGATCCTCAGCACTTTCCAAATTTAAATGCCACGGTTTTTACGGGTGCCTACATGAGAACCATTTGCACCCTCTGGTCATAATCTCAAAGTAGGTTATTTGCACATGAACATTGCCCTTCTCAGTTTGTTTTGGTGGAGTTTCATCACATGAACAAAAGGTTGGAGAACCAAAGTTGGGAAGTTTACGAGTGTTTGCGCAAGACCGGTGTCCACGCTTTGATGGTCTATCAATAAGCTCAAAACTCACAATTCGCAAAGAAAAAAAAAAGCTCAAAACTCACTACATGATGAATTACCAAACTTCAGTCAATTTGAAGAGAAAAAATAGAATTTAAATTTGGATTCATTCTAATGATTACGCTTTCACAGTTCATTAGCGCATTTTCTTTTCGCAGTCCTCGTTTTGTCCTTCCCCTTGCGGCCTTCCCCAGTTCCCCTCCACTTCCCCCGCAAGGCCGCGACGTCATCTCCACCGGACTTGCCGCCGTCGCCGCCCTCTCCCCGTAATCCCCTTGCGCCGCCGCTGAATCCGAACCACCAGGCCCGGCTCAGCTCCCTCGAGAAGGACCCGTACCTCACCTGCTCCCCTGCGCGCGATGGCGAACCCGATGTACGGCTCCGGGCCGCTTCGGTCCAGGTACGCCTCGTTCGATCCTCTAGCTCGCGCGCGGCCCAATTCGTGCCCTCTTTTGTTCGATTCCGTCGATTTGTCCCGCGAATTTGGTCGAAACCTGTGAATGAGTTTGAGCTTACTTCGGGGATCGCAGGAACGCGTCGAGCTCCGACGAGATCCAGCTGCGGATCGACCCGGTGCACGGCGATCTTGACGAGGAGATCGATGGGCTGCACTCGAGGGTCCGCCTGCTGAAAGGCGTAAGACTCCAATTCCCGACCTCTTTTTATTTTTTCCGAACCTGGTTCTTGATTTATGTTAGGTATGCTCGGTTGAGGTCCTTATTCCCTCAATGCTCACGTTAGAAGCTTGTAAATCGTGTATGCGGTTAAGCATGCGCCCCTCAGATGTTTAATCTGTTGTTCCAACATATATTCTGTGGTTTCTCAGTTTAGTTCTTGGTGGTTGTGCGCACCGTGAGTTTGTTTAAGTTAGTTTTACTATCCTTAAACCAAGTGAACACGGCATGGATTCAATTAGGTTAGAACCATCTCAAGTTTTCTTGTTTGGTTTGAGTTACTGACAAACATCAACACCATATGTATATGTATGCTTCGTAATGTAGTGAGAAATAGGTAATTGTTTTCAATCTCACGACAAAGCTTGTCATACTTGGTTTCATGTTTATGGGCTTAGGGTGTAAAGGAAATGCAACATATAAACATGGTGTAAAGTTAATTTCATGTCCACTTTAAAACTTGTTCTCAGTAGTCATGTTCTCGGTCCCTCTAAACATTGCCTTCATATGTGTCATATCTTTCGTTGCAGCAGTCCATCTGCCTTATACTTTCTCAGGTATACAGCATGAGCATGAAGTGATTCTCTGCATCTCTATATGGAATTGACTCTAGGTTTTTCTGGGTTTAGGGCTATGTACAATCTTATGAGTTAGTATGAATTAGTTTTAGGTTGATCGACGTCTTCTTGTAACATCAGTTTTGCAAGTATTGAGATGATATTGTGTTTAGGCTTTTGCTTCAGATGCTTAAAGTTTTCACGATCATTGGGTTTGGGCATGCTTGTTTTACAGCCAAACGTTTTGTTTGTGGCAAAGCCAATATTTTGGCAAAACCAAAATTTGACAACTGGTACAATATTGGCAAGGACGTTTGGTAGCCAACTTTTGGCAAAAGCAAAATTTGGCAACCCAACGGGACTGGCAGGGAAGTTTGGTAGCCAACCAATTGATAGCCAATTTTGGGGAGCTTGTGTAGACATTGGCACGGAAATTTTTTTGGCAGCAAACCAAGCAGCCCCTAATTTGATGATAGCGAAAATCCGAAGTTCTGGTCAATTGTTCTTTTTTTAATTTGTTAAGCTGTTGATGCCAGTTTTTGTTCACATGTTCTGGAACTTATTTGTTGTTTGATATGGTGGCCTTTCCAGGTTGCGCAAGAGATAAACTCTGAGGCCAAGTTCCAGAATGATTTCCTCAACCAACTGGTATTGTTGCATCATTTCTTTCGGAAATTTCATGTTTTAGTCTCATTATTTTTTTGGTGAAGTGCATGGGTATATTATAATTTTCCTGAATGGCTAGTTCCATTTGCACTTGCTCATTCGTACCATCTCTATACCATTATCCCAGATGTTATTTTATTATATGCGAGGAAATAGATATGCATTTGAAGAGTTGCGTATTTATTGTATAATGAGTTAATGACACTGAAGGTCCATGTGATCCCTAGTACTGCTTAGTTAAGTGTTAATTATTGTTTGTTGCTTTACAATGTGGTATTGATTTTTTTTTTAAAATATCTAGATATTGTGCATACCTTATCACCATTACCTTCAAGGACCATTATGTATTGTTTGCTGAGTAATATTACCTTTCCAAAAATAATATTTCTCACTCCTAAAAAAAACTTTACTCTTGGTTGTGCTCTAATTTTGTTAATCCTCTGTGCATGAACAGCAAATGACCCTTATGAAAGCACAGGCTGGAGTGAAGAATAACATGAGAAGGATGAACAAGAGCATCATCCAGCAGGGCTCCAATCATATCGTCCATGTTGTCCTTTTTGCTCTCTTATGCTTCTTTGTTGTCTATCTTTTGTCAAAGTTCTCTAGAAGATAAGTTCTGTTAGGGGAAATCATATCAACTCAAATGTACCTTGAGCTGTATGTAGTGTCAAAACTGCAATATCTGGGCCTGTTAATACATGTCTCGAACGGAATGGACTAGAAAAGGGCTGCATTTGGTCACATGGGTTTTGAATTGAAAAGCTATAGTTATATAACCTATTGGCTTGTAGCTCAGTACTGGTCTTGAATGAAATACAAGCTCATCTATTAACCAGATTATTTGTTTAAAGATACTTATGTGAAGCACATTCCACAGAATCCACTGTGGCATTATATTTAGGATGGAGCAACTTCAAAATCTGTTAAGCTGACTTGTATTTAGGGTTGATAACCTTTTGTGGCACTGATTTGCAAGGCGTCAGTGCAAATGTCTTTGTGAAAGAATTGGTCCATTTAGTGAGTACTGTTTTCGCATGCAGATAGGATCCAACCGTAGGACTCAACATGTCTAGTTATACACTTATTGTTCCGTGTTAGGGATTATAAGGCTTGACTCCACATGTTCTAGTTATACAACTTGTTGTTCCGTGCTACGGATTATAAGACTTGACGCACAATTTGCTGGGACCGAGAAAGTCCATAAAAAAAGAACATGCATTGAGAGAGAGAACAATAGAAAAGGTTGTTTCCGCACACAGGTAGAATTCATCGTAAGACTCCACATATTCTAGTTATACAACTTATTGATCCGTGTTAGGGATTATAAGACCTGGCGCACAATTTGCTTGGACCGAGAAAGTCCATAACTCATGCATCAATAATTTCACAAAAGAGAGGGAAAAAAGAACATGCATTGAGAAAGAGAGAACGATAAAAAAACGTTGTAATGTCTAATAATTTAAAAGATCTCTATGATCTCTATGATCTTAGCGGAGTGATTACTCTGAGGGTCTTGAATAAAATACAAGTTCATGTATTAATCAGATTATCTGTTTAGAAACTTATTCAAAGCACATTCCACAGAACCACTATATTTATGATGATGCAGCAACTTCAGAAACTGTTAAAGCTCACCTGTATTTAGAATTGATGACCTTTTGTGCCTCTGATTTGCAAGATGTCGATGCACATATCTCTGCAGAACAATTGGTCCGTTTGCTGAGTACTGTTTTTGCACGAATCAATCCTAAGACTGAGTGGTGTTTTGGCTCCTGGGATCATATGATCCCTTCATTTTAAAGTGCATTTTACATACATTTTGAAACATCAAAAAAATTGAAATAAAAAATTTGCACGGACATCTTCACATGCTACAAACTCGCAAAGTTGTTTCATGAAAATTCGACTTGTTTTGTGGCATGTGTAAAAGAGACAAATTTTGGTGCTAAAAATAAGGCTTTTCACAACATAATTTTTGTCTTTTTATATAGGCCATAAAAAATATCGGATTTACTCGAAACTTGACAAACACACGTAAATTGTGGAGATGTACATGTAGATTTTTTTGTCAAAATTTTTGAATACTTCAAAATGTATTTTCTTGGTAGAGGGAGCATAGGCATCCGGAAGCAGAATTGAATATCTGCACATATTCTAATTCTACTTATACAACTTATTGCCTTCTACTACCTCAGGTAAGATTTAATCAACGTGCACTCTAAACAAGCTCATGCGTCACATGTACCTTCTCCCCCATCGATTAAATCCGACAGAGGGAGTAGCTCCGAAGTACAGGTCTTGAATGGGATATAATCATATAAGTTCTTGTGTTAACCATATTATTTATTTAGAGAAACTTATGTGAAGCACATTCCACTATATTTATGATGCAGGAACTTCAAAAACTGTTGAAGCTGACTTGTATTTAAGAATATGAATCAATCGTAGGACTCCAGATATTTAACAAACAAACGATAGCCTACTGACAAAAGGACCATATAGTAAGACTCTTCGGTGACACATAACCCGTGTGCAGACAAAAGGACCATACACAGTTAAAAGTGCTGAGTTGAGAGGAAAACACAGAATGACTTGAATGTGGTCACTAAGAAAAAAACAAAACTTAAAGAGCTTTGGGTATCCCCATGCCCCATGAATTCCAAGCAATCGCATATCAAGAATTTGTCTTATTGAAGATTTGAAATGAGCACATGAAAAGGCAATCTTCACACTGAAGACAGGGAAAGAAAGAAAACGATGACTGAGAAGCTCAATTCAGCGGCCGGAGACACGGCTCTACCAAGGTGTTGCTCGCTATTAACCAACGAGCAGCAAAAGGAAGTTTCCCGATGTTTTCTTTCTACTGTACCATTTCTTCTCTCTACTCTACCATCCCACGCTGCTTGAAAATTTCGAACATCGTCGAACCAATCTTAGCAGGCGATTCAACAACAGTAACCCCAGCCTCTCTGAGTGCCTTGATCTTGTCTTGGGCGGTACCCTTCCCCCCTGACACAATTGCTGCAACACACGAAGAAAATATCTGTAAATTAGTAGACAGTTGAACTTGATAATATCTGTAGATTCGTAAAGGATACAGTTGAACTTCATTAAAAACAACCAAATAAATGCAACAAATTTGTTCTCATGCACCAGTTATACTGAGAATTGCAGAAAAAATATCAAGAGGACGTAAACTAAATTTGTTGTCAAACTGAGAATTTGCATCCATATATAGAACTAGAGAAAGTAAACTAAATTTGTTTTCTAGTTTGTAAAATATGTATGGATGCAACAGTTCCAAAATGAAGAGAAGTAATTATGAAGTTATATATATTGTAAAGGAACAGAGGCAAACATTGCCAGGTTACCAAAATATTTGCCCCATGAACAAATAAATGGTGAAGCTGCCATCGGGTCCAATAAAGTACAAAACCAGTCCAAATCACTGCTTCGCTACTTTACCCAATTAAATTGTGTAAATGTTCACACCCCATACTGCTAGGAAGAAGCAAGTATAAGCCCACCCAATTATTAGAGATTACAAATCAACACCTTATCTACCCAGATGATACTTCCGTGCTCAAATCTACGAAAATCTGAAGTATTTATCTTTTGCTATCTATTGATAATTGCCTATTGGATAATACCTTAACATATGTGAACTGAATATCATCTATACATAAACCTTTTCTTCCTGAAGAATCTGAACTACCTCATGCAGAGTAACAGAAAACCACACATGTATTTTTTCTTATATTATCCAGTCAGGAGCATTGTTGATCTTAGTAGTACTTCCAATTGATGAAAGAAACAAATAATGAACTTATTGCTAGGTTAATACCTCCAGCATGGCCCATGCGGCGGCCCGGGGGTGCAGTAAGTCCAGCTATGAATGCAACAACAGGCTTTTCTGTCTTGCTCTCCTGAATCATTTGCATGTCAAGTTATATTAGTTGATCAGAAATATTACTTCATCATGTATCTGATATAATCAAAAGAAAAGAGAGAAAGGAAGTTCCAGCAAGTAGACACATATGCAATATTTAACATGGAATATCAGCAATGCCTGATTATCATTTGCCACCTCATGATACTAGGAAAACATAAGTACAAGATTTTAACTTCTAAAGATGAGCACAGCCCAAGTTTTTACATGTCGTATCACCGTGATAAAATAAGTATGGTTGCCTATTTCAACTATTTGGATTCTTAGTGAAACTGAATGCATTTTTGTTTGTTAGTAGCGAAGAGTTGGGGTCACATGATGCAAGAACTATATAGCCAAAATGCATAAAAACGGCTTGCTTCGGGAATGTGTGGAGTACTAAAACTTTTAAAGACAAATGGTAGGCTTGTGGGCAATATAATCTCGAGGTAGGCCACAACTAGCTTCGTTCTTCCTATTCAGACGCTGAAGACAGGGGAAGGTGGCTTACGGAGCTTATAAGTTTTAAAGTGTACCTGCTTTTGCCTAAAAAAATATTAAGAACCTATCTGATAAGCAATTAAGCACACTATCAGAAACATGGAGTATCTAATAGTTATGCCAGAAGGGCCTGTAAGACTTATCATACATCTCCGCTGCAAGATTTTGATCATATGGATGAATATGGAAACGGCTTTTTAATTGCTGTAAAGATTGAACTACAGTAAGCAAAATAAAGAATCATGTGAATACTTAGAAAGATATATATGGATGTAAAGTTCTTAACAAACAGGACAAGTAACAAAGAAAAAGTTATCCTGGCAATAAGGGGGAGCTGTGTAGGCTTTGACTGGTGCTAACAATTAGGTCCAAATTTGCTATGTGCACCAGGGCCCACAATTTCACACTCAAACACTGCCCAACAAGCATGCACACGTCCCATTTGGGCACCCAGCTAGATATTGTGCACTCAGCCATTTTTTCCCTAGCTCCCCTACTGCCCGACAAAACTCTCACCTTGATAAAGGCTGCAGCATCCTCCTCGGCAGTACCTCCAATTTCACCAATGAGAACAATACCTAAAGAGCAGGTAGCAGTTTCACTAATGAGAACAATACTCAAGAGAGGTATAACAATATTGACAGATGAGAACATACTGAAAGACACCGTACTGAAGAATGCAACAAAAGCATTATTAGCACACAGAAGAGACACAGAACAGGGAGTATCATTCTTCTATATATGACTAATTTTCTTTCTCTAATTAAATTTAATTGGCTCAAGAGTCAAGTAGCGAAGAATTGGTGGGATGTTTTCATGTGTGCATATACAACAGTAGATAACTTAAGCTACAGTAAAGATGAAGGTCTACTTATTCAGTTGTTTGTTCTATCAACGCATAGCAGCTAAAATGCGACACAAATAAAGATTGCAGAACTATCATGTTGGTGACCTGTGGTAATACCTAATACACCATTTTTTAGGGGAAATTTGGGAATCTCCCAAACAGATAAAAGAATACACAGGCTTTAGCTGAATAACAGACACAAACGGTGTACCTTCTGTCTGAGGATCAGCAACAAACTTTTCGAGGCAGTCAACAAAATTAGTGCCGTTAAAGGGATCGCCTCCCATGCCTACACAGGTTGACTGCCCCAAGCCTACGGCTGTTGTTTGAAACACCTGTCAATGAAAAAAGAAATACACGTTAGGCAAATGTACTCAACGATTAAAAGTAAATCTACAATAATGGGCATACCGCTTCATATGTCAAGGTACCAGAACGAGATACTATTCCAATGCGCCCTGGTTTGTGGATGTAACCTGGCATGATTCCGATCTTACATTCACCAGGCTTAATGATACCAGGGCAGTTTGGTCCGATCAATCGGGTTTTTGATTGCCTGTTCAGAGCAGCCTTCACTTTCACCTGGGATTCAGAAAGAAAACCTTATGACGACTTCATTAAGATCTAAACAAAGCAAAACAAAAATAAGGTACTAGTATCTAAAATGTGAGAAAGACAAAACCATAATTATGGCGTGGTATGAGTTACTAACATTGTGAACATTATGTCAACAAGTTTGCTGACAACTGGGTCGGGATAAAATCAGGGACAGATTGCATCTCTCATTTATCATTTACAAAACAACTACACATGATGTAGAAGTAAAGATCAATACATTACATATGTGCCTACCAGCCTATGACTACATATCCTCATGTATTGAGTGGCATTCACCGCATACCGTACTCTCTAGTGTTTTTATTAAGAAAATCGTAACTAACATGTCGCGAAAATAATTATGCTCAGAAACACAGCAAACAAGGTGGCCAATGATGTACTTAAATTGTCAAAAGTATAATACCATGTCATGCTGAGGTATCCCTTCGGTAATGCATACAACAAGGTCAAGCTCTGCTTCCATTGCCTCCATTATTGCAGCAGCAGCAAATGGTGGTGGAACATATATAACAGAGGCATTCGCCTTCGTCTCGGCCTTAGCTTCTGCTACTGAGTTGAAAACTGGAATGCCAAGGTGCTCAGTCCCACCTTTCTTGGGAGTAACTCCACCAACCTGTTAAAATGAGAGGTACTTTAAGTTTAAAAAAGGTAACATTAGATGAAAACCAGAGACCTGCCAAGCATTAGTCCAGGTCAGGGCTCTCAGAATGCTTTACATAATTCTAACCATCCACATGGAGAGTTTCTTCTTCATATCTACAGGCACTTTTATTGTGTGGGGAACGCTGCCCAATTTACTACCAAACAGACCAAAAGTAAAATATGTTTCAGTCTCTACGCCCAACTTATTGAAGAATTCCAACATTATAATGTGTGAGATTTTAGTTGGGTTCGATTATCCCGAGCAGCTTGAATATCATGTGGAGATCGTATCTCACGCTCTTTAAATTTCAGATCGACCATGCCCTAGATTTACAAAATGTACAGAGATCCATAAAAACCTTGTCTACTTCAAATTTTGTTATCGAAATAGTCATAATAAATACAAAAGTGCTGACCCACTGGATTGCATAGTGAAGAACACCCCACCCCTAGAGCCGCACATCGGTAAGAGACGAAACCCTAGAAACCGAGAAATGGAGATCGACAACCACGCATCCACAGATCGCACATTACCCGCTCCCCATCTCTATCGCAAACCCTAGAACCAGGCGCTGGAGAAGAGGAAATGAACGGATCGGGCAAGACATCTGAGAGGGTGGTGGCGGCTTTGTGCCGGGGGGTACGTACCATGTTGGTGCCGTACTCGATGGCCTGCTCGGTGTGGAAGGTGCCGTTCTTCCCGGTGATGCCCTGGCAGATCACGCGGGTGCTCTTGTCGACGAAAACCGCCGGCGAGGGCGCGGCGGCGGCATAGCCCCGCTGGTGGAGGAGGCGGGAGGCGACGGATCCCAGCAGCTGCGACGCGCGGCGGGAGGAGGCGGCCATGGCGATGTGCTGGCCTGGCGGCGGCGCGTGCTCCTCTTTTTTTTCCTCTCGATTCGATTTCGCTTTGGGCTCGGTCTACTTTTCTCGGTTTTCTGGGGTCTCTCGATCCATTCTTGCAGGAGAAGTTGGGCGGTCAGACTTCGGGTTAGGCCCCTGTATTTCTCACTATTTTTAGTGGACGATCCGATTTTAGAGATTAACCAAAGAAGTACATTAAATCCTTTTTTTTTTAGAATCACGGCGCTTTATTGATTATTACAACAACATCATAACATAATACCTCCCCGATGCACTCCGAAATAACATCAAAATAAAGATTACAAAAGAAAGCTCACTACTACGAGCTAAACAATGTGCCACAACATTCACCTTGCGTCCAACATGCTTGAACGAGCATACAGAAAACTCATTGGCCAGGGTTTTGATATCGCCTACCACAGAACCCACCATCGACCGATCTTTGGGCAGAGTTGAGATCTTTTGAATCATGGTAAGACAATCTGATGCAAAGACCACATGTTTGAAACCATGATCCGTAGAGAGCACCAAAGCTCTTCTCATCGCCATTGCTTCCGCTAGTTCATGGATGGTGATGCCCTCTATCCCTTTACTACAAGAAAATTTGAATGTACCTGAGTGGTCTCGTGCCACCAGTTGACATAGGCATCCCCAATGGGTCTATCGAAGATGGTACCCGGGATTTACTTAAGGCCCATGAGTCGACGAATTCGAAGCTCGGAAGCCCAATCAGCTGTGATGGAAAGATAGAGTTGTATTAGGAATAAAGAGATTTGTAACTTTACGGGTCGAACTCAAAGAGTCTCCCGGAATCTGTAACTTGTGTAATACGAAACCCTCGGTTCCGCCTCCTATATAAGGGGGAGTCGAGGGACGAAGAAAGGATCGATTTCATTGTCAACATAACCCTAGTTTTCTAGTAGTCGAGTACTTTTTCCGGCTGAAACCCTCGAGATCTACTTGATCTCTACTTCCACGAAAACCCTAGTCTACAATCTGTAGGCATTGACAAGTCGATATCTTATCAATTGACAGATGGTGACGAGGGATCACCTCGCCAATGCCTACGTATTGTAGACTTGTGTTTCGGGAGAGAGCGACGATGGAGATTCCGGGAGCGAGATTAGGCACACGACGTACCCAGCTTCGGGTCCCCTCGGTGGAGGATCCCTATGTGCTGCTAGCAAACCAGTATATGATCATAAGTATGTTTACAGGGTACCGTCGTAGCGGAGCTATGTTGTCTATCAGTTCTCTATCTGTTGGCCTCCCCTCCATCGGGTGCCCTGATTGGCTTTATATATGAAACCAGCCTAGGGTTTTACAAGAGTCCTAGTCGACTACTTCTTCGGGTTGCCTTATTGGGCCTTCTCCATATTGGGCCGAGCCGAGTCAGGTATACTAATAATGGTACCCGAAGGGTATACCCATGTCACCAGTCCTAGACCCACCCGATTCTCGGCCTTGAAAACAGCAACATCGACATTCATGGCAAACCATGCCGGCCGGTGGTGGAATCCATCGTGGATGATGGGAGGAGTCACATGTTTTAGCCGAAGAGGTTTTGAAGCAATATTGTACAGTGTTGTCTACATAAGCCAAGATCTTACTACCAATACGTAGTGGTTGCAAATGGTTCGTTCCGTTTCCTTGCATCATGTCTTGATTCACACATGTGCCAGCAAGTGACCTTCTTAGAGGCGTTGTTTTTGAAGAGTCTGAATTTCAGGTGTTGTCTTGGTGGTGGATATATTACTGTTGCTAGGGCTGCGATACTGTAGCGGGACTTTTATTTCTTAATTTTTTTCTCTTTTTGGTTGTGTGCATTCGTAATGTTATTACGATATTGCGTTATTGCAGAGGCTAGGTGTAATTGGTATCTTCTGATATTAATATATTCCCTTTATCGAAAAAAAGCAAGTGATCTGAACCTGCTCCTTCACAGCGTCCCAAACTGTCTAAGCAAAGGGACAGAACATGAAAACATGCTCCACCTGCTCCGATCGCCCACAGAAAATGCACTGATCGTCTGCTGGTATCTTGCGGTACTGCAATTGAAACCCAGTAGGGAGATAGTCATGAGCCATTCGCCACAACACAATTTTCATTTTATTGGGTGAATTTACCACCCAAATTGCTTTCAAACCCTTATCTTTGCTTGCCTATTCGAGCTGTCTTCGATCCCTTTTGCACGTCTTTTCGAGAAGAGTTTCTCAGTTCAGTGTAAATGCCCAGGCGAGCATGCGACCAAGACACGAAGTCATCACCACCCAATCTGCTGATTGGAATCTGTTGGATCACTTCTCCCATAGGTCCTTGAAATAAATGGTAAACTTTATCATATCCCATCCATCAGCATTGTCCCCACATCAGAAACTTCACATTGTGTACATTGTCAGGCAGGTTATGTAGCAAAGTGAAGGTGCCAAGACGATAGCCAGGTATCCAACTATCTCGCATGATACTTATCCTTTCTCCAGTACCAACACCCCATCCGATTCCTCAGACCAACAGATCCCGGCCATAGAGAATCGATCGCCATGTATAAGAGGAGGCTCTCGGTTTAACCACAGACAAAAAATCAGTCTCCGGGAAATACCATCCCTTGAGCACCCTGGCACACAAGGAATCAAGCTCGGTCAACAAACGCCAACATTGCTTGCCAAACATCGCCTGATTAAATATGACAAAATCCCTAAAGCCCATTCCATCGAGAGGTTTTGGTGTAGTCATCCAATTCCAAGCCCTCCAATGCATCTTTCTTTTCCCATCCTCAAAACCCCACCAGTCATTGGCTATACGTGTTTTCATCTTGTTGCATATTTCAACGGGAATTTGGAAACAACTCATAACATAGTTAGGAATAGATTGTGTACCTGATTTGAGTTTTATCTCTTTATCTGCTCTCGACATAGGTCTGTCTGTCCCATTAGTTATACTCCTCCATGCATGATCTTCCAAAAACTTGAAAGAAGATGAGGCCACTCTTCCAATTTATGTCGGCATTCCAATATAGGAATACTAGAGAATTTCATTATTCACCTCGAGGGATCCCTTTACTGTCTGCTTGACATTGTCTTGGCACTAATTCCAAAAGAAGATCGACGATTTTTGAAGGTTGATCCTCTGACCCGTTGCCTTACAGTACAAATTGAGGACACCCTTGAGCGTACTCACACTCCTATCATCACTGTGTGCGAAGAAAATGCTATCGTCTGCGAAGATTAAATGGGATATAGGGGGTCCTTGCCTTCCATTTCTTAACCCTTGTAGTTCACCACTGCCCTCCTTCTTCTACATTACACAAGACAGCCCTTTCGTGCACGTGCGAAACAAATAGGAACTAATGGGGTCTCCTGACGAATTCCACGTGGGGGTACCACTAGAGATGTTAACTCTCCATTGACTTGCACAGCATACCTTGCTTAGTAACACACCACATAACTGAAGAGATCCAATTAGCATCAAAAAACTCAGCTTCCTTAAGCACCCATGGAGATAAGCCCACTCAATGCGATCATAAGCTTTCATCATGTCCACCTTTAAGGAAAAGAAATAGATCGAAAACACTGAAACAAACATATTATGATACCAAAAAAACAAAAGGTTTGTGGTATAAGTAAATGTTACATTAAGGTATTTCTGATAAATGGGTTATAGCTTTGTCTTTTGCATCTTTCTGTATGTTACTATTTTTGATGGACAAACTGTTGAACATCAACCTGCACGAACTCAAAGAACCTCGAGGCTTTTGAAGAGATGCATGTGTCGTCCACCCATACATGTTGTTAAGACATAGGACTGTGTAGGATTTGTCTAGTAAGATTGGGGCGATTCATAGAGGTGAAGGGTGCATCTTCTCTTCTATTACCAACTCCTTCATGTGCTTTCCTAATTTCTAGGGTGATTTTGTTTTGTTGGCAGAATCGGTGGCAACCTTGTCATATGCTAAGTTATGGTTAGAGTTTGAGAAGAGATATCCTAGAGAATACACTTATTCCCGCCAAGCTTAGAGGTGAGAAATGTGATGTGGGCACTAGTGGTAAGACTTGGTGAAAAATTTGTAAAGTAGTTCGGGGATGAGAAAGGTGTTTGGTGGGCGTACCAGCTATGGAAGATAACTCCATGAGACATTTAGGAAAACATGAGAGTATATCCCCTCTAATAGAGGGGGAGGGTTGATGGGCAAGTCCCAAGTATAACGATTTAACACTAACTTGGGGGTTGCAAAGGCGGTGACGTTAATTTTATAAGTAGTGATGATTGCGTAATTTTGTAAGAGAAATGAAGGGATAGGTATGGATCACACAATAAGGAATGAAATCTTGTGCAAGAATACATCCAAGGTTGACTCTAATGGCGTCGAGCGGGGCTCCTTCCTGGGGCGTCTGCAACCAAGGTCCCCCAAGTCCTAACTAGCTAAGACGTTTCAATAATAGAGGAAATCATATGGTATCACCATTACAGTCGGGAGTTTTCTATTGTGCGGTTATACGAGGACAGTTCCTCTCGAACTAAGTATTTTGTTGCTTTCATAAGGCTTTTTTCTTCCCTTTTGTCATATTGTTTTTTATTTGGTAAACTTGATACTTTTTTCCTTTATTATTTGGCTATGGAGGGATTAAGTGGAGTGTGTCGAGTCAAATAACATAGGTCCCTGATATGTCTCCAACGTATCGATAATTTCTTATGTTCCATGCCACATTATTGATGTTATCTACATGTTTTATGCACACTTTATGTCATATTCATGCATTTTCTGGAACTAACCTATTAACAAGATGCCGAAGTGCCAGTTGTTGTTTTCTGCTGTTTTTGGTTTCAGAAATCCTAGTAAGGAAATATTCTCGGAATTGGACGAAATCAACGCCCAGGGGCCTATTTTGCCACGAAGCTTCCAGAAGTCCGAAGACGAAACGAAGTGGGGCCACGGGGTGGCCAAAGCCTAGGGCGGCGCGGCCCCCCCTGGCCGCGCCGGCCTATGGTCTGGGCCCCTCGCACCGCCTCTTGACCTACCCTTCCGCCTACTTAAAGCCTCCGTGATGAAACCCCCAGTACCGAGAGCCACGATACGGAAAACCTTCCAGAGACGCCGCCAACGCCGATCCCATCTCGGGGGATCCAGGAGATCGCCTCCGGCACCCTGCCGGAGAGGGGAATCATCTCCCGGAGGACTCTACGCCGCCATGGTCGCCTCCGGTGTGATGTGTGAGTAGTCTACCCCTGGACTATGGGTCCATAGCAGTAGCTAGATGGTTGTCTTCTCCCCATTGTGCTATCATTGTCGGATCTTGTGAGCTGCCTAACATGATCAAGATCATCTATCTGTAATTCTATATGTTGCGTTTGTTGGGATCCGATGAATAGAGAATACTTGTTATGTTGATTATCAAAGTTATATCTATGTGTTGTTTATGATCTTGCATGCTCTCCGTTACTAGTAGATGCTCTGGTCAAGTAGATGCTTGTAACTCCAAGAGGGAGTATTTATGCTCGATAGTGGGTTCATGCCTGCATTGACACCTGGGACAGTGACAGAAAGTTCTAAGGTTGTGTTGTGCTGTTGCCACTAGGGATAAAACATTGATGCTATGTCTAAGGATGTAGTTGTTGATTACATTACGCACCATACTTAATGCAATTGTCTGTTGCTTTGCAACTTAATACTGGAGGGGGTTCGGATGATAACCTGAAGGTGGACTTTTTAGGCATAGATGCATGCTGGATGGCGGTCTATGTACTTTGTCGTACTGCCCAATTAAATCTCACTATACTCATCATGATATGTATGTGCATGGTCATGCCCTCTTTATTTGTCAATTGCCCAACTGTAATTTGTTCACCCAACATCTTGTTTATCTTATGGGAGAGACACCTCTAGTGAACTGTGGACCCGGTCCAATTCTCTTTCTTGAAATACAATCCCATCGCAATACTTGTTCTACTGTTTTCTGCAAACAATCATCTTCCACACAATACGGTTAATCCTTTGTTACAGCAAGCCGGTGAGATTGACAACCTCACTGTTTCGTTGGGACAAAGTACTTTGGTTGTGTTGTGCAGGTTCCACGTTGGCGCCGGAATCCCTGGTGTTGCGCCGCACTACATCCCGCCGCCATCAACCTTCAACGTGCTTCTTGGCTCCTCCTGGTTCGATAAACCTTGGTTTCTTTACGAGGGAAAACTTGCTGCTGTGCTCATCATACCTTCCTCTTGGGGTTCCCAACGAACGTGTGAGTTACACGCCATCAAGCTAAATTTACGGCGCCGTTGCCGGGGAGATCAAGACACGCTGCAAGGGGAGTCTCCACTTCTCAATCTCTTTACTTTGTTTTTGTCTTGCTTAGTTTTATTTACTACTTTGTTTGCTGCACTAAATCAAAATACAAAAAAAAATTAGTTGCTAGTTTTACTTTATTTGCTATCTTGTTTGCTATATCAAAAACACAAAAAATTAGTTACTTGCATTTACTTTATCTAGTTTGTTTTATTTACTGTTGCTAAAATGGCCAACCCTGAAAATACTAAGTTGTGTGACTTCACAACCACAAATAATAATGATTTCTTATGCACACCTATTGCTCCACCTGCTACTACAGCAGAATTCTTTGAAATTAAACACCTTTCTTGAATCTTGTTATGCGAGAGCAATTTTCTGGTGTTAGTTCTGATGATGCTGCTGCCCATCTTAATAATTTTGTTGAACTATGTGAAATGCAAAAATATAAAGATGTAGATGGTGACATTATAAAATTAAAATTGTTCCCTTTCTCATTAAGAGGAAGAGCTAAAGATTGGTTGCTATCTCTGCCTAAGAATAGTATTGATTCATGGACTAAATGCAAGGATGCTTTTATTGGTAGATATTATCCCCCTGCTAAAATTATATCTTTGAGGAGTAGCATAATGAATTTTAAACAATTAGATACTGAACATGTTGCTCAAGCTTGGGAAAGAATGAAATCTCTGGTTAAAAACTGCCCAACCCATGGACTGACTACTTGGATGATCATCCAAACCTTCTATGCAGGACTAAATTTTTCTTCGCGGAATTTATTGGATTCAACTGCTGGAGGTACCTTTATGTCCATCACTCTTGGTGAAGCAACAAAGCTTCTTGATAATATGATGATCAACTACTCTGAATGGCACACGGAAAGAGCTCCACAAGGTAAGAAGGTAAATTCTGTCGAAGAAACCTCTTCCTTGAGTGATAAGATTGATGCTATTATGTCTATGCTTGTGAATGATAGGACTAATATTGATCCTAATAATGTTCCATTAGCTTCATTGGTTGCACAAGAAGAACATGTTGATGTAAACTTCATTAAAAATAATAATTTCAACAACAATGCTTACCGGAATAATTCTAGTAACAACTATAGGCCATATCCTTATAATAATGGCAACGGCTATGATAATTCTTATGGGAATTCTTACAACAATAATAGGAGTTCACCCCCTGGACTTGAAGCCATGCTTAAAGAATTTATTAGTACACAAACTGCTTTTAACAAATCTGTTGGAGAAAAGCTTGGGAAAATTGGTATACTTGCTTCTAAAGTCGATAGTCTTGCTGCTGATGTTGATCATTTGAAATCGAAAGTTATGCCTAATGAGAATCATCATAATAAAATTACTACTACAGCAAATGCCATCCAAGTTAGAATTAACGAGAATATAAGATTAATGGCTGAACTGCGTGCTAGGTGGGATAGAGAAGAAAATGAAAAACTAGCTAAAGAGAAGAATGTAGCTAAAGTTTGGACTATTACCACCACTAGTAATGCTAATGCTACACATGTTGTTGCACCTCCTACTAATAATAATAAAATAATTGGTGTTAGCAATGTTTCCACTTCTAATGCAAAGCGCGAGAAACTGCTAAAGCTAAACTTTAAACTACTCGTGATAAAGCTGCTAAAATTTTTTCCAACATTGGGGATGATGATCCCATTGCTTTAGATTATAATGGTTTGAATTTTGATGATTGCCACATCTCTGAAGTTATAAAGTTCTTGCAAAAACTTGCTAAAAGTCCTAATGCTAGTGCTATAAATTTGGCTTTTACACATCATATTACAAATGCTCTCATAAAAGCTAGAGAAGAGAAACTAGAGCGCGAAGCCTCTATTCCTAAAAAGCTAGAGGATGGTTGGGAGCCCATCATTAAGATGAAGGTTAAAGATTTTGATTGTAATGCTTTATGTGATCTTGGTGCAGGTATTTCTGTTATGCCTAAGAAAATTTATAATATGCTTGACTTGCCACCGCTGAAAAATTGTTATTTGGATGTTAATCTTGCTGATCATTCTACAAAGAAACCTTTGGGGAAAGTTGATAATGTTCGCATTACCGTTAACAATAACCTTGTCCCCGTTGATTTTGTTGTCTTGGATATTGAATGCAATGCATCTTGTCCCATTATATTGGGAAGACCTTTTCTTCGAACTGTTGGTGCTATTATTGATATGAAGGAAGGTAATATAAAATATCAATTTCCTCTCAAGAAAGGTATGGAACACTTCCCTAGAAAGAGAATGAAGTTACCTTTTGATTCTATTATGAGAACAAATTATGATGTTGACACTTCGTCTCTTGATAATACTTGATGCACACTTTCTGCGCCTAGCTGAAAGGCGTTAAAGAAAAGCGCTTATGGGAGACAACCCATGTTTTTACCTACAGTACTTTGTTTTTATTTTGTGTCTTGGAAGTTGTTTACTACTGTAGAAACCTCTCCTTATCTTAGTTTTGTGTTTTGTTGTGCCAAGTTAAGCCGTTGATAGAAAAGTAAGTACTAGATTTGGATTACTGCACAGAAACAGATTTCTTTGCTGTCACGAATCTGGCTGTTTTTCCCTGTAGGTAACTCAGGAAATTATGCCAATTTACGTGAGTGATCCTCAGATATGTGTGCAACTTTCATTCAATTTGAGCATTTTCATTTGAGCAAGTCTGGTACCATTTTAAAATTCGTCAATACGAACTGTTCTGTTTTGACAGATTCTGCCTTTTATTTCGCATTGCCTCTTTTGCTATGTTGGATGAATTTCTTTGATCCACTAATGTCCAGTAGCATTATGCAATGTCCAGAAGTGTTAAAAATGATTGTGTCACCTCTGAATATGTTAATTTTTATTGTGCACTAACCCTCTAATGAGTTGTTTCGAGTTTGGTGTGGAGGAAGTTTTCAAGGATCAAGAGAGGAGTATGATGCAACATGATCAAGGAGAGTGAAAGCTCTAAGCTTGGGGATGCCCCGGTGGTTCACCCCTGCATATATCAAGAAGACTCAAGCGTCTAAGCTTGGGGATGCCCAAGGCATCCCCTTCTTCATCGACAACATTATCAGGTTCCTCCCCTGAAACTATATTTTTATTCCATCACATCTTATGTGCTTTTACTTGGAGCATCGGTTTGTTTTTGTTTTTTGTTTTGTTTGAATAAAATGGATCCTAGCATTCACTTTATGGGAGAGAGACACGCTCCGTTGTAGCATATGGACAAGTATGTCCTTGGTTTCTACTCATAGTATTCATGGCGAAGTTTCTCCTTCGTTAAATTGTTATATGGTTGGAATTGGAAAATGATACATGTAGTAATTGCTATTAATGTCTTGGGTAATGTGATACTTGGCAATTGTTGTGCTCATGATTAAGCTCTTGCATCATATGCTTTGCACCCATTAATGAAGAAATACATAGAGCATGCTAAAATTTGGTTTGCATATTTGGTTTCTCTAAGGTCTAGATAATTTCTAGTATTGAGTTTGAACAACAAGGAAGACGGTGTAGAGTCTTATAATGTTTTCAATATGTCTTTTATGTGAGTTTTGCTGCACCGGTTCATCCTTGTGTTTGTTTCAAATAAGCCTTGCTAGCCTAAACTTTGTATCGAGAGGGAATACTTCTCATGCATCCAAAATACTTGAGCCAACCACTATGCCATTTGTGTCCACCATACCTACCTACTACATGGTATTTTCCGCCATTCCAAAGTAAATTGCTTGAGTGCTACCTTTAAAATTCCATCATTCACCTTTGCAATATATAGCTCATGGGACAAATAGCTTAAAAACTATTGTGGTATTGAATATGTAATTATGCACTTTATCTCTTAATAAGTTGCTTGTTGTGCGATAACCATGTTTACTGGGGACGCCATCAACTACTCTTTGTTGAATTTCATGTGAGTTGCTATGCATGTCCGTCTTGTCTGAAGTAAGAGCGATCTACCACCTTATGGTTAAGCATGCATATTGTTAGAGAAGAGCATTGGGCCGCTAACTAAAGCCATGATCCATGGTGGAAGTTTCAGTTTTGGACATATATCCTCAATCTCAAATGAGAAAATTATTAATTGTTGTTACATGCTTATGCATAAAAGAGGAGTCCATTATCTGTTGTCTATGTTGTCCCGGTATGGATGTCTAAGTTGAAGAATAATCAATAGCGAGAAATCCAATGCGAGCTTTCTCCTTAGACCTTTGTACAGGCGGCATAGAGGTACCCCTTTGTGACACTTGGTCAAAACATGTGCATTGTGATGATCCGGTAGTCCAAGCTAATTAGGACAAGGTGCGGGCACTATTAGTACACTATGCATGAGGCTTGCAACTTGTAAGATATAATTTACATGATACATATGCTTTATTACTACCGTTGACAAAATTGTTTCATGTTTTCAAAATCAAAGCTCTAGCACAAATATAGCAATCGATGCTTTTCCTCTATGGAGGACCATTCTTTTACTTTCAATGTTGAGTCAGTTCACCTATTTCTCTCCACCTCAAGAAGCAAACACTTGTGTGAACTGTGTATTGATTCCTACATACTTGCTTATTGCACTTATTATATTACTCTATGTTGACAATATCCATGAGATATACATGTTATAAGTTGAAAGCAACCACTGAAACTTAATCTTCTTTTGTGTTGCTTCAATGCCTTTACTTTGAATTATTGCTTTATGAGTTAACTCTTATGCAAGACTTATTGATGCTCGTCTTGAAGTGCTATTCATGAAAAGTCTTTGCTATATGATTCACTTGTTTACTCATGTCATATACATTGTTTTGATCGCTGCATTCACTACATATGCTTTACAAATAGTATGATCAAGATTATGATGGCATGTCACTCCGAAATTATACGTGTTATCGTTTTACCTGCTCGGGACGAGCAGAACTAAGCTTGGGGATGCTGATACGTCTCCAACGTATCGATAATTTCTTATGTTCCATGCCACATTATTGATGTTATCTACATGTTTTATGCACACTTTATGTCATATTCGTGCATTTTCTGGAACTAACCTATTAACAAGATGCCGAAGTGCCGATTCTTTGTTTCTGCTGTTTTTGGTTTCAGAAATCCTAGTAAGGAAATATTCTCGGAATTGGACGAAATCAACGCCCAGGGGCCTATTTTGCCACGAAGCTTCCAGAAGTCCGAAGACGAAACGAAGTGGGGCCACGGGGTGGCCAAACCCTAGGGCGGCGCGGGCCCCCCCTGGCCGCGCTGGCCTATGGTCTGGGCCCCTCGCGCCGCCTCTTGACCTACCCTTCCGCCTACTTAAAGCCTCCGTGACGAAACCCCCAGTACCGAGAGCCACGATACGGAAAACCTTCCAGAGACGCCGCCAATGCCGATCCCATCTCGGGGGATCCAGGAGATCGCCTTCGGCACCCTGCCGGAGAGGGGAATCATCTCCCGGAGGACTCTACGCCGCCATGGTCGCCTCCGGTGTGATATGTGAGTAGTCTACCCCTGGACTATGGGTCCATAGCAGTAGCTAGATGGTTGTCTTCTCCCCATTGTGCTATCATTGTCGGATCTTGTGAGCTGCCTAACATGATCAAGATCATCTATCTGTAATTCTATATGTTGCATTTGTTGGGATCTGATGAATAGAGAATACTTGTTATGTTGATTATCAAAGTTATATCTATGTGTTGTTTACGATCTTGCATGCTCTCCGTTACTAGTAGATGCTCTGGCCAAGTAGATGCTTGTAACTCCAAGAGGGAGTATTTATGCTCGATAGTGGGTTCATGCCTGCATTGACACAGGGACGTGTGAGAAAGTTCTAAGGTTGTGTTGTGCTGTTGCCACTAGGGATAAAACATTGATGCTAGGTCTAAGGATGTAGTTGTTGATTACATTACGCACCATACTTAATGCAATTGTCTGTTGCTTTGCAACTTAATACTGGAGGGGGTTCGGATGATAACCTGAAGGTGGACTTTTTAGACATAGATGCATGCTGGATGGCGGTCTATGTACTTTGTCGTAATGCCCAATTAAATCTCACTATACTCATCATGATATGTATGTGCATGGTCATGCCCTCTTTATTTGTCAATTGCCCAACTGTAATTTGTTCACCCAACATGTTGTTTATCTTATGGGAGAGACACCTCTAGTGAACTGTGGACCCCGGTCCAATTCTCTTTACTAAAATACAATCTACTGCAATACTTGTTCTACTGTTTTCTGCAAACAATCATCTTCCACACAATACGGTTAATCCTTTGTTACAGCAAGCCGGTGAGATTGACAACCTCACTATTTCGTTGGGACAAAGTACTTTGGTTGTGTTGTGCAGGTTCCACGTTGGCGCCGGAATCCCTGGTGTTGCGCCGCACTACATCCCGCCGCCATCAACCTTCAACGTGCTTCTTGGCTCCTCCTGGTTCGATAAACCTTGGTTTCTTTCTGAGGGAAAACTTGCTGCTGTGCTCATCATACCTTCCTCTTGGGGTTCCCAACGAACGTGTGAGTTACACGCCATCAGTCCCTATATGTTGACTTAGGTTGCAAATTGAAGGAGATATACCCAAGAGGCAATAATAAAAGTGGTTATTATATATCTTTATGTTTATGATAAATGTTTATATACCATGCTATAATTGTATTAACCGAAACATTGATACATGTGTGATATGTAAACAACAAAGAGTCCCTAGTATGCCTCTTAACTAGCTTGTTGATTAATGGATGATTAGTTTCATAATCATGAACATTGGATGTTATTAATAACAAGGTTATATCATTGTATGAATGATGTAAATGGACACACCCAATTAAGTGTAGCATAAGATCACGTCATTAAGTTATTTGCTATAAGCTTTCGATACATAGTTACCTAGTCCTTATGACCATGAGATCATATAAATCACTTATACCGGAAAGGTACTTTGATTACATCAAACGCCACTGCGTAAATGGGTGGTTATAAAGGTGGGATTAAGTATCCGGAAAGTATGAGTTGAGGCATATGGATCAACAGTGGGATTTGTCCATCCCGATGACGGATAGATATACTCTGGGCCCTCTCGGTGGAATGTCGTCTAAATGCCTTGCAAGCATATGAATAAGTTCATAAGAGACCACATACCACGGTACGAGTAAAGAGTACTTGTCAAGAGACGAGGTTGAACAAGGTATAGAGTGATACCGATGATCAAACCTCGGACAAGTAAAATATCGCGTGACAAAGGGAATTGGTATCGTATGTGAATGGTTCATTCGATCACTAAAGTCATCGTTGAATATGTGGGAGCCATTATGGATCTCCAGATCCCGCTATTGGTTATTGGTCGGAGTGAGTACTCAACCATGTCCGTATAGTTCGCGAACCGTAGGGTGACACACTTAAAGTTGGATGTTGAAATGGTAGAACTTGAATATGGAATGGAGTTCGAATATTTGTTCGGAGTCCCAGATGAGATCCCGGACATCACGAGGAGTTCTGGAATGGTCCGGAGAATAAGATTCATATATAGGAAGTCATTTTATAAGATTTAAAATGATCCGGAAGGTTCTATGGAAGGTTCTAGAAGGTTCTAGAAAAGTCCGGAAGAAACGACTTTGGAAGGCGGAGTCCCAAAGGGACTCCACCACCATGGCCGGCCAACCCTAAAGGGGGAGGAGTCCCAAGTGGACTCCCCTAAGGGGGCCGGCCACCCCCTCCCAAGGAAGGGTGGGAATCCCACCTCTAGTGGGAGTCCTAGCTTGGGTATGTTTCATGTGATATGGAAGGTTTTGGTTTGGGGTCTTATTCGAAGACTTGTAGACCAACTCTTAGGTGTTCCACCTATATAATGAGGGCCAAGGGGAGGGGGCCGGCCACCCCAACAACACAAGGTGGCCGCACCACCTAGATGGCCGGCGCCCCCCTCTCCCCAAACCCTAGCCACCCCACTACTCCTTCTTCCCCGCACGCTTAGCGAAGCTCCGCCGGGATTCTCCACCACCACCGACACCACGCCGTCGTGCTGTCGGATTCAAGAGGAGCTACTACTTCCGCTGCCCGCTGGAACGGGGAGGTGGACGTCGTCTTCATCAACAACCGAACGTGTGACCGAGTACGGAGGTGCTTCCCGTTCGTGTCGCCGTGATCAAGATCTTCTACACGCTTTTGCAAGCGGCAAGTGAACGTCTACCGCAGCAACAAGAGCCTCATCTTGTAGGCTTTGGAATCTCTTCAAGGGTGAGACTCGATAATCCTCTCGTTGCTACCGTCTTCTAGATTGCATCTTGGCTTGGATTGTGTGTTCGTGGTAGGAAATTTTTTGTTTTCTATGCAACGAATCCCTATAGTGGTATCAGAGTCGTGTCTATGCATAGATGGT
The DNA here is from genome assembly GCF_019359855.2 of Lolium perenne. Classification (NCBI taxonomy): domain Eukaryota; kingdom Viridiplantae; phylum Streptophyta; class Magnoliopsida; order Poales; family Poaceae; genus Lolium; species Lolium perenne. The sequence goes on from NC_067245.2 coordinate 71,386,104, forward strand.
TGCATGAGTAGAACACAATGGTTTTGTGGGCGTTGATGCTCTTGTTATCTTTAGTTTGAGTTCTTTTCATCTTTGTGGCATAGTGGGATGAAGCGGCTCGGACTAACTTTACATGACCGCATTCATGAGACTTGTTCCTCGTTCGACATGCAACTTGTATTGCATAAGAGGCTTTGCGGGTGTCTGTCTCTCCTACTATAGTGAAGATTCAATTTAATCTTCTATTGAAAACATTAGTATCAACGTTGTGGTTCATGTTAGTAGGTAGATTAGATCTCTCTCGAAAACCCTAAACCACGTAAAATATGCAAACCAAATTAGAGACGTCTAACTTGTTTTTGCAGGGTTTGGTGATGTGATATGGCCATAATGTGATGATGAATATGTATGAGATGATCATTATTGTATTGTGGCAACCGGCAGGAGCCTTATGGTTGTCTTTAAATTTCATGTTGAGTAGTATTTCAAAGTAGTTGTAATAGTTGCTACATGGAGGACAATCATGAAGACGGCGCCATTGACCTTGACGCTACGCCGACGATGATGGAGATCATGCCCGAAGATGATGGAGATCATGTTCGTGCTTTGGAGATGAAGATCAAAGGCGCAAAGACAAAAGGGCCATATCATATCACATATGAACTGCATGTGATGTTAATCCTTTTATGCATCTTATTTTGCTTAGATCGCGACGGTAGCATTATAAGATGATCCCTCACTAAAATCTCAAGATAATAAAATGTTCATCCTTAGTAGCACCGTTGCCAAGACTTGTCGTTTCGAAGCATCTCGTGATGATCGGGTGTGGTAGAATCAACAAGTGCATACAATGGGTGCAAGCCAGTTTTGCACATGCGGATACTAAGGTGGCATTGACGAGCCTAGCATGTACAGACATGGTCTCGGAACACGTGATACCGAAAGGTAGAGCATGAATCATATGGTTGATATGATGAACACTTTGAATGTTCGCCATTGAAATTACACCTTGTCTCGTGATGATCGGACTTAGGTGTGATGGATTTGGTGCGTGTGATCACTAAGACAATGCGAGGGATATTGTTTTGAGTGGGAGTTCACCTAGATTTTTAATTATGTTGAATTAAAATTTGAACTCAATTTGTCATAAACTTAGTCTAAACTTTTGCAAATATATGTTGTAGAGATGGCGTCCCCAATCAATTTTAACCAGTTCCTAGAGAAAGAAAAGCTTAAGAGCAACGGTAGCAACTTCACCGACTGGTTCCGTCATGTGAGGATCTTCCTCTCTGGCGGAAATCTGCAATTTGTGCTTGATGCACCGCTAGGTGACCCTCCTGCAGAAACTGAAACCGATGAAGTAAAGAATGTTTACGCGACTCGGAAAACTCGGTACTCTCAAGTTCAGTGTGCCCTCCTGTGCAGTCTGGAAGCCGATCTTCAAAAACGTTTTGAGCACCACGATCCTCATGAGTTGGTCAATGAGCTGAAAGCTATATTTGAAACTCATGCGGCCGTGGAATGCTATGAAGCATCGAAACACTTCTTCAGCTGCATGATGGAAGAAGGCAGCTCCGTTAGTGAGCACATGCTCGCCATGACCGGGCATGCGAAGAAACTCAGTGACTTGGGAATAGTGATTCCTAATAGACTGGGGATTAATCGTGTCCTTCAATCACTGCCACCAAGTTACAAGAACTTTGTGATGAACTACAATATGCAGAACATGAACAAGGAGTTACCTGAACTCTTTGGCATGCTAAAAGCTGCTGAGATTGAGATCAAGAAAGAGCACCAAGTGTTGATGGTCAACAAGACCACCAGTTTCAAGAAACAGGGCAAGTCTAAGGGAAAATTCAAGAAGGGTGGCAAGAAAGCTGCCACGCCTCCTGTGAAACCTAAGAACGGCCCTAAGCACGATCTTTGAGTGCTATTAGTGCAAGGAGAAGGGACACTGGAAGCGTAATTGCTCCAAGTATCTGGCTGATCTGAAGAGCGGCCTTGTCAAGAAGAAGAAAGAAGGTATATCTAATATACATGTTATAGATGTTTATCTCACTGGTTCTCGTTCTAGTACCTGGGTATTTGATACTGGTTCGGTTGCTCATATTTGTAACTCGAAATAGGAACTAAAGAATAAACGAAGACTACTGAAAGATGAAGTGACGATGTGCGTTGGAAACGGATCCAAAGTCGATGTGATCGCTGTCGGCACACTTCCTCTACATCTACCTTCGGGATTAGTTTTAAGCCTAAATAATTGTTATTTTGTACCTGCGTTGAGCATGAACATTATATCTGGATCTTGTTTAATGCAAGACGGTTATTCATTCAAGTCTGAGAATAATGGTTGTTCTATTTTTATGAATAATATCTTTTATGGTCGAGCACCTGAAAAGAATGGCTTATTTCTGTTAGATCTCGATAGTAGTGATACGCATATACATAACATTGATGCTAAGCGAATTAAATTGAATGATAATTCTACTTATATGTGGCACTGTCGTCTTGGTCATATTGGAGTGAAACGCATGAAGAGACTCCATACTGATGGATTACTTGAATCACTTGACTTTGAGTCACTTGATAGATGCGAAGCATGTCTAATGGGAAAAATGACTAAGACTCCATTTTCTGGTATGATGGAGGGAGCTACTGACTTATTGGAAATCATACATACCGATGTGTGCGGACCAATGAGTGTAGCATCGCGCGGTGGTTATCGTTATGTTCTAACCTTCACAGATGATCTGAGTAGATATGGGTATATCTATTTCATGAAACATAAATCCGAAACTTTCGAGAAGTTTAAGGAATTCCAAAGTGAAGTAGAAAATCAACGTAACAAGAAGATTAAATTTCTATGATCTGATCGTGGAGGTGAATATCTGAGTTATGAGTTTGGCATGCATTTAAAGAAATGCGGAATACTTTCACAATTGACACCGCCGGGAACACCACAACGAAACGGTGTGTCCGAACATCGTAATCGAACTCTTCTAGATATGGTTCATTCTATGATGTCTCTTACTGATTTGCCGTTATCATTTTGGAGTTATGCATTAGAGACAGCCGCATTCACTTTAAATAGAGCACCATCAAAATCCGTAGAAACGACACCGTATGAATTATGGTTTAATAAGAAACCTAAGCTGTCGTTCCTTAAAGTTTGGGGTTGCGAAGCCTATGTAAAAAAGTTACAACCAGACAAGCTAGAACCCAAAGCGGAGAAATGCGTCTTCATAGGATACCCTAAGGAAACTATAGGGTATACTTTCTATCACAGATCCGAAGGCAAAATCTTTGTTGCTAAGAACGGAACCTTTCTTGAGAAAGAATTTCTCACTAAAGAAGTGACTGGAAGAAAAGTAGAACTCGATGAGATTGATGAATCTATACTCGTTGATCAGAGTAGCGCAGTACCGGAAATTGTACATGTACCGCCTACACCGGCAACAGAGGAAGCTAATGATAATGATCATGAAACTTCGAACGAGGAAACTACTGAACCTCGCAGATCGACAAGGGAACGTGCCACTCCTGATTGGTATGATCCTTGTCTAAATGTCATGATTGTGGATAACAATGATGAGGACCCTGTGACGTATGAAGAAGCGATGATGAGCCCAGATTCCAACAAATGGCAAGAAGCCATGAAATCCGAAATGGGATCCATGTATGATAACAAAGTATGGACTTTGGTAGACTTACCTGATAGCCGCAAGGCTGTCGAGAATAAATGGATCTTCAAGAGAAAAACAGATGCTGATGGTAATATTACTGTCTATAAAGCTCGACTTGTCGCAAAGGGTTTCTGACAAATTCAAGGAGTTGACTACGATGAGACTTTCTCACCTGTAGCGAAGCTAAAATCTATGAGGATTTTGTTAGCAATAGCTGCATTTTTCGATTATGAGATTTGGCAGATGGATGTCAAAACGGCTTTCCTTAATGAAGACATTGAGGAAGAGTTGTATATGGTACAACCCAAAGGTTTTGTCGATCCTAAAAATGCTGACAAAGTATGCAAACTTCAGCGTTCAATCTATGGACTGAAGCAAGCATCAAGAAGTTGGAACTGACGCTTTGATAAGGTGATCAAAGACTTCGAGTTTATACAGTGTCATGGAGAGGCCTGTATTTACAAGAAAGTGAGTGGGAGCTCTGTAGCATTCCTGATATTATATGTAGATGACATATTATTGATTGGGAATGATATAGAACTATTAAGCAGTGTAAAAGGTTATTTGAATAATAGTTTTTCAATGAAAGACCTTGGTGAAGCATCGTATATATTAGGCATCAAGATTTATAGAGATAGATCAAGACGCCTATTATGGCTATCACAGAGTACATACCTGGACAAGATTCTAAAGAAGTTTAGAATGGACGAAAGTAAGAAAGGGTTCTTACCTATGTTACCAGGCAAGGTATTGAGTAAGACTCAAGGACCGGCTACGGCAGAAGAAAGAGAAAGGATGAATAATATCCCCTATGCCTCAGCGTAGGGATCTATCATGTATGCCATGCTATGTACTAGACCGGATATAGCACATGCTGTTAGTTTGACTAGCAGATATCAAAGTGATCCAGGAATGGAACACTGGACAGCGGTCAAGAATATCCTGAAGTACTTGAAAAGAACTAAGGATATGTTTCTTTGTTATGGAGGTGACCAAGAGCTCGTTGTAAGCGGTTACACCGATGCAAGTTGGAACACTGATCCTGATGACTCTAAATCACAGTCTGGGTACGTGTTTATATTGAATGGTGCTGCAGTAAGCTGGGCAAGCTCGAAGCAGTGCACGGTGGCGAAGTCTTCAACAGAATCAGAGTACATAGCGGCTTCAGAGGCTTCATCAGAAGCGGTATGGATGAAGAGGTTCATTGTAGAGCTCGGTGTGGTTCCTAGTGCATTGGACCCACTAGTCATATACTGTGACAACATGGGTGCCATCGCCAATGCACAAGAACCAAGGTCACACAAGAGGCTGAAGCATATCAAGCTGCGTTACCACTCGATTCGTGAGTACATCGAAGATGGAGAAGTAAAGATTTGCAAAGTACACACTGATCTGAATGTAGCAGATCCATTGACTAAAGCTCTCCCTAGGGCAAAGCATGACCAACACCAGAATACCATGGGTGTTAGGTACCTTACAATGTAATCTAGATTATTGACTCTAGTGCAAGTGGGAGACTGAAGGAGATATACCCAAGAGGCAATAATAAAAGTGGTTATTATATATCTTTATGTTTATGATAAATGTTTATATACCATGTTATAATTGTATTAACCGAAACATTGATACATGTGTGATATGTAAACAACAAAGAGTCCCTAGTATGCCTCTTAACTAGCTTGTTGATTAATGGATGATTAGTTTCATAATCATGAACATTGGATGTTATTAATAACAAGGTTATATCATTGTATGAATGATGTAAATGGACACACCCAATTAAGCATAGCATAAGATCACGTCATTAAGTTATTTGCTATAAGCTTTCGATACAGAGTTACCTAGTCCTTATGACCATGAGATCATATAAATCACTTATACCGGAAAGGTACTTTGATTACATCAAACGCCACTGCGTAAATGGGTGGTTATAAAGGTGGGATTAAGTATCCGGAAAGTATGAGTTGAGGCATATGGATCAACAGTGGGATTTGTCCATCCCGATGACGGATAGATATACTCTGGGCCCTCTCGGTGGAATGTCGTCTAAATGCCTTGCAAGCATATGAATAAGTTCATAAGAGACCACATACCACGGTACGAGTAAAGAGTACTTGTCAGGAGACGAGGTTGAACAAGGTATAAAGTGATACCGATGATCAAACCTCGGACAAGTAAAATATCGCGTGACAAAGGGAATTGGTATCGTATGTGAATGGTTCATTCGATCACTAAAGTCATCGTTGAATATGTGGGAGCCATTATGGATCTCCAGATCCCGCTATTGGTTATTGGTCGGAGTGAGTACTCAACCATGTCCGCATAGTTCGCGAACCGTAGGGTGACACACTTAAAGTTGGATGTTGAAATGGTAGAACTTTAATATGGAATGGAGTTCGAATATTTGTTCGGAGTCCCGGATGAGATCCCGGACATCACGAGGAGTTCTGGAATGGTCCGGAGAATAAGATTCATATATAGGAAGTCATTTTATAATAGGAAGTCATTTTATAAGATTTAAAATGATCCGGAAGGTTCTATGGAAGGTTCTAGAAGGTTCTAGAAAATTCCGGAAGAAACGACTTTGGAAGGCGGAGTCCCAAAGGGACTCCACCACCATGGCCGGCCAACCCTAAAGGGGGAGGAGTCCCAAGTGGACTCCCCATAAGGGGGCCGGCCACCCCCTCCCAAGGAAGGGTGGGAATCCCACCTCTAGTGGGAGTCCTAGCTTGGGTAGGTTTCATGTGATATGGAAGGTTTTGGTTTGGGGTCTTATTCGAAGACTTGTAGACCAACTCTTGGGTGTTCCACCTGTATAATGAGGGCCAAGGGGAGGGGGCCGGCCACCCGAACAACACAAGGTGGCCGCACCACCTAGATGGCAGGCGCCCCCCTCTCCCCAAACCCTAGCCACCCCACTACTCCTTCTTCCCCGCACGCTTAGCGAAGCTCCGCCGGGATTCTCCACCACCACCGACACCACGCCGTCGTGCTGTCGGATTCAAGAGGAGCTACTACTTCCGCTGCCCGCTGGAATGGGGAGGTGGACGTCGTCTTCATCAACAACCGAACGTGTGACCGAGTACGGAGGTGCTGCCCGTTCGTGGCGCCGTGATCAAGATCTTCTACGCGCTTTTGCAAGCGGCAAGTGAACGTCTACCGCAGCAACAAGAGCCTCATCTTGTAGGCTTTGGAATCTCTTCAAGGGTGAGACTCGATAATCCCCTCGTTGCTACCGTCTTCTAGATTGCATCTTGGCTTGGATTGTGTGTTCGCTGTAGGAAATTTTTTGTTTTCTATGCAACGAATCCCTATACAAATCTTGGTTAGTTAGGCATTTTTTTCTTCCCAAGTAATATATGTATTGTCCGTAATATTTTAAAACATTGGGTGGGGCCGGTGGACAAGACCGTGAGGAGAAAACTTGTCCAGGGAATGAAAGGCACAATCTACTCATTTTCCTTTTCCATCATGCCTTGAGTTCTTTGATAGTGGCAAACATGTAATTGCAAGGGCATGACTAGGTAAGAGTCTAGTTCTTTATATGATGTGCTTTGCGCCCTTGATTAACTGCCAGGTCATGACTAGGACTAGACTCAGCCATTTCTAGAAAAAGTTTGAGATGCCCACCACCAGCCCTCACGCGGACATGCCGAGAGGAGAGAAGTCGAATCGACAAGAGGAGACCACGCTGCTCCATACCACTGCGAAGACGTTATTCTACGTAGAGTCGACGTGATAATCGATAAGATTGATACTAACACATCATCACCGGTGACTTTACATCTAGGAATGTCAGAGCATTTTTTAAGACAACATATACACTACTACGGATTTGATATCAACATTGATTTTGCATGCACTTTAAGTTTTTATGGGTAACATGTTATTATACACATATAATTACCATTTGATGCTTCTAGTGCCCCATGTTCTAACAAACCCCCAAAATCTTAGGACCGTCCTGGGTACACTAGGCCATCAGACTATCAGAGTCATTTTCTTCACATGTTTTGTGTGAATAAATTTTCCCTACAAATTCATAATGTTCCTCTATATCTGATTACAAGTTACAGAGTAACACACATATTTATAAGAAAATATACATATATGTTGATAACCAAGAACCGTACCATACATGTGTTGTATGTTTTCTTAATTCGAATCTTGGCCAAGAATTGGCTAACTATTGAAGTTTTGGTTACACTCTTTTCAACGAAGTACATACGAAGCGGACAAATAGGCATGCACATACAAAAAAAAAACACATTGCAAACAAATATGATTTTTATTGACATGGAAAAAGTGTGGAGTAGATTAGTCGATAACCAGTGGCGGACCAGACAGAAAACCCAGTGGGGGAAATTCAGGTGAGCGGGGACACTTATGGTATAAATTTGATTTTTAAAAACATTTTCCTTCAAGTATGAATGGATTACACTGAAATTCAAAACAATGAGTGGAGAGCATGGCCCCCACTCTGCTATACATGGGTCCGCCCCTATCGATGACCTACCCACATCACCCATTACTTTCCTTTCACTAGAATAAACATGGCACATTACTTTGTTTTCTTGGATGATCTGAATTTATCGATTAGCTAAACAAATTAGATCAGGGCAAATACATCAAACACACGAACAAAAAAGTTCCCTCATAAAACCCAAAGTTTCAACTAAGATATCGAAGTCGCGGTATTTAGATCCTTCTTTTGTACCTTAAATTCTTCCAAGATTCTAGTGGAAAGACCGTTGACAACCAAACCTACATAAGTTGGACTGGACCTCATTATTATCATTGGAGTCGAGTCGACCTTCTCAATACTCCCTCCGTTAGAGATTATAAGGCATGAGGGCCAATTCTCTAAGACCAAGAAATTTCATAGCTCACCTCATTAATTACTACATGCATCAATAGTTTCACATGCATGACAGAAGAGAGAGAAAAATGTGAACATGCATTGGAGGAGAGAGGGCAATAAATAAGATTTGCCTTATAATATCTAACAATTTTACAAAGCTCATAGGCCTTATAATCCCTAACAAAGTAGTAAGTTAGAATCTAACATTGTTAAACGTGTTATGTCGCCTAGGGCACCCCTTTCAAGGCAGCATGCCAAACAATTGATTCATATATGTATTATTTATGGAAAACTAACAGGTGAGTACATAGAATATGGAACCACATTTAGCACTTCCATTCAATCGCTGCTGGCCCAAAACAGGTTGAAGCTCCGGATGACAAATTGTTATATTTAGAGCCAATAACATGTGGGGATAAAACACCACAAACTCTCTAAGGTTGGCCACGCCGGCCATGACAACGGCACCAGAAAATGGATATAGTTATGGGACTCTTATTTCATGCAATGCCACATCCACTGTGGAAATGTGTTAAAATGTTGTTATCAAGACACAAACCAAACATTAAATAAAATAAACTATAATGTAGATGTAGATCCGGGGTTCCTCCTCCCGGTGGCGGATCTAGAATGGAAATGTAGAGTAGGTTCAATCATCTAAGAACATACTTTCAAGAGGCATGTTTGGTTGTGTTATACCATTTACAAGCACGATCCGGTCTACAATGGATTTTTCTAAACTTATTTGTGCAATTAGCCATGCACGTACAATATAAGGCTTAGGTTGTTAATGGATTTAATTTAGCTCCATTTTAATAGTTATTTGCTCCCCTCACTAACAGAACTTTGACATTTTATCATCAACCATTGTTGAAGCATACATATTTGATGCTTTCTTGTTGAAAATGGAGGGTATGCTTGAGCTTGTCGAAGCATACTTGATAAATTCGCACCGCCTCCTCATTCTTGCACCATACTAGCTACCGACAAAGGGAACCGACATCAAGAAGAGCATTTTTCCCTTGGAATCTATCATACCGTCCATTGGCGGTAATAATCCGTTGATGATTGTTTGTAAGAAAATATTCCGGGGGCCAAGATTACGGAGGAAACCCCTATGTAACGCCCCCCGAAAGACCCTATTAGATATTGCTTGTTCTTTTTATTTTATGCATCATCATGGCATATGCATCATATCAACCATGTTTTTAATAAAATAAAATAATTTTATAAACCCTAGCTTGTTGCTTTTCCCTCTCATATGTTTTATTTAAAAAAACCCTTTCTCACCTATCTTAATTCCAATAATAATAAAACCCAAAATATTATTATTTTAGATATATTGAAAAACTAATGTCAAACCTTGTTTTGGTTTGGTTTCACGAATGTTTTCAGAACCAGTTTTAAAACAAAAAGAAAATTATTTTTATAAAATCAAACCCTGAACCATCTAACCCTGGGCTCCCCTTCTCCTGGGCCCTCTCTCCCTGGCCCAGCTCCCTCTCAACCTTATCTCTTCCCTGGCAGCCATCTCTCCCTCTCTCCCCGCAGCCCAGCCCGATCCATCCACCTTCCTTTTTCTCCTGCAAGGTCCAGCCCACCAAATCGGTTTGTACCCCTTCGCTAGGTCGGAGAGAGCGAGTCTCCCTTCTCGTCATTTTCTGGCACGCACGAGGCGTGCTCCTTCCTTCACACCACCGCCGCGCCAAGCTCTTCTTCCCCATGTGAGCATCGCCTCTCCCCTCACCTTTATCCATGGACCACAACATCTTCGCCTTTTTCTCCTCTCCCATGCCTCTAGTTCCCTCCATCTTTCCTTCTGCTCCACGAAAGAAACCGAGAGGGTTTTGCCCGGCCTCAGAACGCCGCCGCCCCATCGTCTTAGGCCACCCCTGGCCAAGCTGAGACCACCAGGAGCTCCGCCTAGACGTCGCGGTCCTCCTCGTACCAAGAATTGAACCGGGGATGCTTCCAGTCGACAACGCCGACCTCCTTCCCCAACTCCGGCCGTGCCATGTCGATGACGTTAGCGTCGCCATCCGTCTTCCCCCGACCTCACCGACCTCGTCACCTGCTTCCTGGTGAGCCCACGGTTCTCCTAGACCCCCTCCTCCCCTGGTTCCTTTCCTCCACCCTTCTGCCGACGTTGAGTCCCTTCCTCCGCTGCAGATGCTCGCCGCCGGTGCGCCAAGTTACTCCCCCATCGACAACTCTGCCCTTTTCTGGTTCGCGGCGAGGAGGTGTAGCCAACGCGCGCACTCGCATTTCCTGGGACACACGGAAGCGATGGGAGCTTCTCCGACTGCCACCGGTGACCACCACCGTTTCCACACAAGGTCGCCATGTCAGCTCCACGTACGCCTCCCCGACCCCACCTGTCTGCCACCGTGGCTTGCCCCTCACCCGGTCAGAACCCAGATCTGGATCTAGTATTTTGCAGTTTGGCCCCTGCCATGTTTTGAACCCTAACCCGCGGTCCTTACCGCTGATGCTTTAAACAAAGCCTGCTACATGTTTTTAAAACTAACCCGGGGTCCCTCCCCTGGCTATATTTTGTTTCCAGGTCCTTTTCTATTTAAAATAAAAATTTGTTTATCTATTTTAAATAACAAAACCTAATCTGCTAATAACTTTTATTTGGTAATTCAAAATAAAAAAGTGTTACATATGAATTTTGATCAGAAAAATATGAGGAACATGAATATGCCATCCATGCTTGTTGTTGCATCATGCATCATATATTTTCGTGATAGTTTGCATTATCACCTAATAGATAACATATGGAATATGTGGGATATGTTATAAATGTTGTCCCGGTTCCATTTAATTTTGTGTAGCTCACCTATGCCCTGTGTTGCCATGCTAACCAACAATTAAATTTGTTGGTAGAAATGCAACTCTAACCTTAATTTGTTTGTCCGGGGTTCCGATCTTGCTTATTTGGATAAGTTGCATCGCAACATCATTGCCATGCCATGCATGCGTATCTTGATCATGCCGGTTCTTCTCCGTACTAGTAAGGGTTGCATTCCGTTGTATGTTCCATCATTTGCTTCTTCCCGGATAGGATCACGAAGTGGCATTGTGAGATACGACAAGTCCTCCAAATGTTCTTTGATGATCTTTAACAAGCAAGCATTTCCACAATCATGTTTCTGCAGGAGTCTCTCACCTATTTTATTTTGCCTTCTCTCTTATGCTAGCCGTGAGTTGCGTTCTTGTCACGTGTCCTATCCACTTGTTACCTCAAGCATCCTATATTGCCTCCACCTCCCTCCTACAGCTATTGTTTGGTTATCGAGTATGCCTTGCGAGTCGTAGTGCATGCTTAGTGCCGTTATATCTCGTTTCACCATCGTTATCTTATCGGGTTATCTGTTGGGTTGTTGGGAGGTTATCACATGCTATATCAGTTGTTGGAGATACTCATGCTTTACTTTAATGTTAACAACTAAAATTGTAAGCAGTGGCATCTGTGAGCCCCTTTGCGAAAGCATCGGATCTTTTTCTTGCTAATGTCCCCTTCTTGTTATCTGTTCCGATATTGAGCGCTCTACCCGTATGTGGGATGATTATCGAGACCCCCCTCACCCATTACCTTTTCTCAAGTCAGTTGAAAAGGGGGGCACAACCTTGGTTTTATTTGCATATGCCACGTATGCCATGCTTTACTTCATGCTGCCTTCGGGTGTTTACTTTCTGTTGCCTTCCGGTGTTTATATTCTGTACTGTACCCCGCGGGAAGTTTAGCAAAGCGTGTGGTTTGCACGCCTAGACGCTGACAAGGGATTAACTTGTCAATGCCTATGGGTTGTAGACTAGGGTTTTAGCTGGAAGTAGAGGGCAAGTAGATCTCGAAGGTTTCAGCCGAAAAGTACTCGACGATGTGGAAACTAGGGTTTGTGAGACAATGAATCAATGCTTTCTTTGTCCCTCGGCTCCCCTTTATATAGGAGGTGGAGCCGAGGGATTCGTGATACACAAGTTACAGAGTCCGGGAGGGTTTCCAACTCATCCCGCAATATTACAAGTGTTCTCTCCTAATACAACTCTAGCTTTCCTTAACTAGCAACTTGGGCTTCCGATTCTCCTTATCCTTCAGGTCGTGGGCCTTCAGTAAACCCCGGGTACCATCTTCGGCAGGCCCATTGGGGATGCCTATGTCAGTAGCCCCCGAGATTTTGCTTGAATCGCAGAGTCAGGGAAAATCTCCACCTTTATATTTATTCGATATCTCTGAACTTTACCACATATCTTTGCGGATACGAGATTATATATTGTACAGGGATAATGGTAGTTGGGGCTAGTTCATCTGACGGATCAAGTACTAGTTAACTGCTCTATTGGCAATCCGCAAAAACCTACTTCAAGATCACATCCCTGGACATGATCTCGGGATACTGGTGTAAACTTCGACAGGTGCCGCTTAAGGTCTTACCATTCTGTCGAGTCCCAGTCATATTTATCGGGTACCTAACGCGTCCGTTAGGATTTTTCTTCGCATCTGTTGATATGGAAAAAAGTAGCAAATCGACGTCAGAGACGGCGCCACGCCACACAGAACGGATCTGGGGTCTTACCTCCGCAAAGTTTTGCGGCATTCAGAAATTGTTCTCAACTTTGGCGTTCTGAGAATATATTGTCGAGTGCTTTTTCGGCTGTTGGAATAGCACATTTTATTGAGTCAACGGATCACTTATATTGCTCTCCCGATGGGAGTATAAGTAGAGTTATTTATATAACTCGAAATATGCTCACTTTTTCTTCTTCTTTCTTTCTTTCTTTCTTTCTTTCTTTTCTTCTCCCTTTTTTGTTATAATTTCATCGGGCACGCGAATAGCGTTCCCGATGGGAGTAGCCCCCGAGGCTACAACCAAGGACTTGTGCTTGGGTGTAGGCTCCACGCCTTATGCTGCTATATTTTTCCTCTCTCTCGAAGTTTACAAATCTCTCGGGTGCGCGAACAACGCTCCTGATGGGAGTAGCCCCCGAGGCTATGAGCAAATACTTGTATTTGATCATAGGCTCTTGCAATTTCTATTTTGTCTTTCTCGAGTTTTTTATTTTTCCAAAGTAGCCCCCGAGCATTTGATCAAAAACTTGTATTTGATCAAAGGCTCTTGAAGTAATCCACGATTTTCTGCTGTCGCCGTTATTATGAAACTGCTTTGCCGAATTTTTCTCTTGCCAAGGTGACATTATTGCTGACGATAGCCACGCCCGTTGTACTAGGAAAACGCGAGAACTGTTCATCTCTGCCTTGTGGGCCCAAATTACCTATCAGGTTGACACGTCGTGCAAGTGGGGGACACACGTCCTCCGCTTTTTCTGGCGCACGTACTGTAGCTGCTGTTCTTTGTCGTCTGAATGAAATTACTTTTTACCCCTTGTCCACATGTACACCATCTGTCCCACAATCTCTTCATCCAACGGTGCGTCGATTCACCGCACCTCTATATAAAGTCATCGTCTTCCTCCTTCAGTCCTTTCGCTCGCGCCGCACCTCTGCTTCTCCTCTGCAAAATCCTCCATTACTCCCAGTGCTTCAAGCGCTCAACCACACTCTCATCCTTCTCCGTCGTACTCATTGATGCCACCTCGCGCCCGTTTGACCAGGCATAACACTCCGGAGTCCAAGATGGCCGCCGAAGATCTGGAGTGGGAGAGATCCAAGATCTCGAATCAGGACATGAACCTGCTGAAGAAGCTGGGGTTCACCAAGAAGGAGAAGACGCTGCGCTTACCCAAGGAGGAAAGCTACCCAACACCTCCAATCGAGTATCGGGTCAGTTTTGTTGACCACCTCATCCGAGGTCTTTCTCCCCCAATCCACGAATTTCTCCAGGGTCTTCTTTTTGTCTATGGGCTTCAGCTACATCAGCTGACGCCCAACTCCATTCTCCACGTGTCGATTTTTATCACACTGTGTGAGTGCTTCCTCGGAGTCCAACCTAATTGGGCTTTGTGGAAGCGTATCTTCTGCCTCCGCCGTAATGGCTCCCACAACGCCGCCTACAACATTGGTGGCGTTGTTATCTGTGTTCGTTCTGACGTCGAATATTTCGACGTCAAATTCCCCGACTCCGTCCAAGGTTGGCGGAAAAGATGGCTATATGTTCATGAAGAAAGCTCCAATCTAGTGGAGGACAACATCGCCCCTTTTGACGGAGGAGCCAAAATCCTTCGCCGCCGTTCCTGGGATGCTGAAGCTACCGAAGCCGAGAAGTTGGCGACATAAGCGCTAATGACTCGCATCCACGAGCTACAAAATACCCGCGGCAAGGAACTATCGGGTATTGAGATCACCGCGTATTTCCTTAGGATTAGAGTGCAGCCTCTCCAGGCTCGCAAAAATCCCCTCTGGATGTATGCTGGTGAAAAAGACGTTGACAGGCTTTCCAAAGACCTTCCGTTGAAGGATTTTGAGAAGCTTATCCGAAGAATCTCATCACTCAGCAAGAAGGATACCATTCCATCCTCTTGCCGCATTACGCCATATAGTGGCGCCAATCCCCTTCCCGAGGTAATTTTTCCTTTTAGTCGCTATATTGTCTTGTCGGGTTTTATTATTTGTCGACTACTATCTTGCTAGCTTTTTTTTGCACAACTTCCTTTTTATCGACACTCTTTCTTTTCCTCAGAACCACCCCGTTCTTGCTTCTCTTCCTCCTTTCCTGACGGTGGAGAAGTTGAAGATCGTACCGTTGTCGATGATGACAACCAAGGTACCTCGCGCCCTGAGAGTGAAGTCGCGGGTTCTCACAAATCCACGGCCTCCTCCGAAAAAGAAGCTGAGTCTGAGGCCACTGCCTCGACACACTCCCTTCGTCCCGCTGTTTCTCCCAGGAACAAGAGGAAAAGGGATGAAGTCGAAGATTCCGGCACCTCCAAAGCCGAAGAAACTGGTCCTTCAGATAGGAAGGCGTCTTTCAATCCATATGATGATGCCCTCATCAGCTCGTAAGTTCTCTATTACTTTTTTGTTGTTTTGCTCTCGATGTTTTTGTCTATCTTGCTTTTTATATTGCCGCCATTTTACTGCAGTGGTGACGAGGAAGAAACGCAACATATTGACGCGACTGTTCGAACGAGTACATCGCGTACTTTGGTTGTTTCTGAAGTGCAAGCTGATGGAGATGAATCTTGATACGTCTCCGACGTATCGATAATTTCTTATGTTCCATGCCACATTATTGATGATATCTACATGTTTTATGCATACTTTATGTCATATTTATGCATTTTCCGGCACTAACCTATTAACGAGATGCCGAAGAGCCGATTCTTGTCGTTTTCTACTGTTTTTGGTTTCAGAAATCCTAGTAAGGAAATATTCTCGGAATTGGACGAAATCAACGCCCAGGGGCCTATTTTCACACGAAGCTTCCAGAAGTCCGAGGGAGAGATGAAGTGGGGCCACGGGGCGCCGCCACACTAGGGCGGCGTGGCCCAGGGGGGCCCGCGCGGCCCTAGCGTGTGGGGCCCCCGTGACGCCTCCTGACCTATCTCCTCCGCCTACTTAAAGCCTTCGTCGCGAAACCCCCAGTACCGAGAGCCACGATACGGAAAACCTTCCAGAGACACCGCCGCCAATCCCATCTCGGGGGATTCAGGAGATTGCCTCCGGCACCCTGCCGGAGAAGGGAATCATCTCCCGGAGGACTCTTCACCGCCATGGTCGCCTCCGGAGTGATGAGTGAGTAGTTCACCCCTGGACTATGGGTCCATAGCAGTAGCTAGATGGTCGTCTTCTCCTAATTGTGCTTCATTGTTGGATCTTGTGAGCTGCCTAACATGATCAAGATCATCTATCTGTAATGCTATATGTTGTGTTTGTTGGGATCTGATGGATAGAGAATACTATGATATGTTGATTATCAATCTATTACCTATGTGTTGTTTATGATCTTGCATGCTCTCCGTTATTAGTAGAGGCTCTGGCCAAGTTTTTACTCTTAACTCCAAGAGGGAGTATTTATGCTCGATAGTGGGTTCATGCCTCCATTAAATCTGGGACAGTGACAGAAAGTTCTAAGGTTGTGGATGTGTTGTTGCCACTAGGGATAAAACATTGATGCTATGTCCGAGGATGTAGTTATTGATTACATTACGCACTATACTTAATGCAATTGTCTGTTGTTTTCAACTTAATACTGGAAGGGGTTCGGATGATAACCTGAAGGTGGACTTTTTAGGCATAGACGCATGCTGGATAGCGGTCTATGTACTTTGTCGTAATGCCCAATTAAATCTCACAATATTCATCATATCATGTATGTGCATTGTCATGCCCTCTCTATTTGTCAATTTCCCAACTGTAATTTGTTCACCCAACATGCTATTTATCTTATGGGAGAGACACCTCTAGTGAAATGTGGACCCCGGTCCATTCTTTTAATCGAATACAATCTACTGCAATACTTGTTCTACTATTTTCTGCAAACAATTATCATCCACACTATACATCTAATCCTTTGTTACAGCAAGCCGGTGAGATTGACAACCTCACTGTTACGTTGGGGCAAAGTACTTTGGTTGTGTTGTGCAGGTTCCACGTTGGCGCCGGAATCCCTGGTGTTGCGCCGCACTACATCTCGCCGCCATCAACCTTCAACGTGCTTCTTGGCTCCTACTGGTTCGATAAACCTTGGTTTCTTACTGAGGGAAAACTTGTCGCTGTACGCATCACACCTTCCTCTTGGGGTTCCCAACGGACGCGTGTTGTACGCGTATCAAGCTCTTTTTCTGGCGCCGTTGCCGGGGAGATCAAGACACGCTGCAAGGGGAGTCTCCACTTCCAATCTCTTTACGTTGTTTTTGTCTTGCTTCATTTTATTTACTACTTTGTTTGCTGCACTAAATCAAAATACAAAAAATTAGTTGCTAGTTTTACTTTATTTACTGTCTTGTTTGCATTCTCCATATTAAAAACACAAAAAAATTAGTTACTTGCATTTACTTATTTCATCATGTTTACTTTTAATTTTACTGTAAAAGATATACCGGTGGGACAAGGTTCTATAATTGGAAGAGATAATATAGAAGAATTTTTCACCCATGTTAGTATGCATGAAGATCTTAAAGATATACCCCTTGCAAAAGCTGTCCCTACTTATGAAGATGCCTCTGTTTGTTTGGTACGCATGATGGAAGCTAGATTTATTAGTCTCAACCCCATGATACAACACATGTTCCTTACACTTTCTGATATGGAGAGGGGAGAGAAGAGAGATTTTGTTCTAAAAGTCCTAGTGCGAGAATTTGAGGATATAGCCAAAGAAGCTAGAAAAGTTTTTAGTAAGCATGAGAGGCTTGGTATGACCACCGATTTTAAAAGAACACTTGAAAAGATGGATATTGATAGAATTAAGTACACTAATAATGTTAATGATGGTGGGGAGATTAAAGCACCAATACCTTGTAAGCTCCTAGCAATGCATGAAGCTCTAGACGATAATTATGCTTGGCTTGTTCCTGAAAATTTGTTTGATGAGAGTAGCAAGCCCAAGACTAATGAAAAGGGAGCCGCTGAAACTTATGTATCCAAAATACAATGCATGGTTGAGAAAGCTCCAAACCCCGCTGTAGATGCATCACCTCTTGATAATAATTGATACACACTTTCTGCGCCTAGCTGAAATGCGTTAAAGAAAAGCGCTTATGGGAGACAACCCATGTTTTTACTACTGCACCTTTATTTTATATTTGAGTCTTGGAAGTTGTTACTACTGTAGCAACCTCTCCTTATCTTAGTTTTGTGCATTGTTGTGCCAAGTAAAGTCTTTGATAGTAAGGTTCATACTAGATTTGGATTACTGCACAGAAACAGATTTCTTTGCTGTCACGAATCTGGGCCTAATTCTCTGTAGGTAACTCAGAAAATTATGCCAATTTACGTGAGTGATCCTCAGATATGTACGCAACTTTCATTCAATTTGAGCATTTTCATTTGATCAAGTCTGGTGCCTCTTAGAAATTCGTCTTTACGGACTGTTCTGTTTTGACAGATTCTGCCTTTTATTTCGCATTGCCTGTTTTGCTATGCTTGATGGATTTCTATTCCATTAACTTTCAGTAGCTTTGTGCAATGTCCATAAGTGTTAAGAATGATTATCTCACCTCTGAACATGTGAATTTTAATTGTGCACTAACCCTCTAATGAGTTGTTTTGAGTTTGGTGTGGAGGAAGTTTTCAAGGATCAAGAGAGGAGGATGATACAACATGATCAAGGAGAGTGAAAGCTCTAAGCTTGGGGATGCCCCGGTGGTTCACCCCTGCATATTTCAAGAAGACTCAAGCGTCTAAGCTTGGGGATGCCCAAGGCATCCCCTTCTTCATCGACAACATTATCAGGTTCCTCTAGTGAAACTATATTTTTATTCCATCACATCTTATGTACTTTGCTTGGAGCGTCGGTTTGTTTTTGTTTTTGTTTTGTTTGAATAAAATGGATCCTAGCATTCATTGTGTGGGAGAGAGACACGCTCCGCTGTTGCATATGGACAAGTATGTCCTTAGGCTTTACTCATAATATTCATGGCGAAGGTTGAATCTTCTTCGTTAGATTGTTGTATGGTTGGAAACGGAAAATGATACATGTAGTAATTCTAAAATGTCTTGGATAATGTGATACTTGGCAATTGTTGTGCTCATGTTTAAGCTCTTGCATCATATACTTTGCACCTATTAATGAAGAAATACATAGAGCTTGCTAAAATTTGGTTTGCATAATTGGTCTCTCTAAGGTCTAGATAATTTCTAGTAAAGAGTTTGAACAACAAGGAAGATGGTGTAGAGTCTTATAATGTTTACAATATGTCTTTTATGTGAGTTTTGCTGCACCGGTTCATCCTTGTGTTTGTTTCAAATAAACCTTGCTAGCCTAAGCCTTGTATCGAGAGGGAATACTTCTCATGCATCCAAAATCCTTGAGCCAACCACTATGCCATTTGTGTCCACCATACCTACCTACTACATGGTATTTCTCCGCCATTCCAAAGTAAATTGCTTGAGTGCTACCTTTAAACAATTCAAAATTTATCACCTCTGATTTGTGTCAATGTTTTATAGCTCATGAGGAAGTATGTGGTGTTTATCTTTCATTCTTGTTGGGCAGCTTTCACCAATGGACTCGTGGCTTCATCCGCTTATCCAATAATTTTGCAAAAAGAGCTGGCAATGGGATTCCCAGTCCCAAATTAATTAACAAAAATAGACACTCCTCCATGGTATGTGATTGTTGGACGGCACCCGAAGGATTCGGTTAGCCATGGCTTGAGAAAGCAAAGGTGGGGAGGAGTGTCATCATAATAAAACTAAAATAAAAAGGCACTCCTTCATGGTATGAGATTGTTGGCAGGCACCCGAAGGATTCGGTTAGCCATGGTTTGTGAAAGAAAGGTTGGAAGGAGTGCCACACAAAATAAAAATAAAATGGGAGCCGCTCTTTGAAGGTTTGTCTGGCAAGGGGGTTAGAGTGCCCACTACCATTCGTTGACAACAACAAACACCTCTCAAAATTTTACTTTTTTATGCTCTCTATATGTTTTCAAAATCAAAGCTCTAGCACAAATATAGCAATCAATGCTTCCCTCTGCGAAGGGCCATTCTTTTACTTTTATGTTGAGTCAGTTCACCTATTTCTCTCCATCTCAAGAAGCAAAGACTTGTGTGAACTGTGCATTGATTCCTACATACTTGCATATTGCACTTGTTATATTACTCTATGTTGACAATTATCCATGAGATATACATGCTACAAGTTGAAAGCAACCGCTGAAACTTAATCTTCCTTTATGTTGCTTCAATACCTTTACTTTGAATTATTGCTTTATGAGTTAACTCTTATGCAAGACTTATTGATGCTTGTCTTGAAGTACTATTCATGAAAAGTCTTTGCTATATGATTCATTTGTTTACTCATGTCATTTACCATTGTTTGGATCGCTGCATTCATTACATATGCTTACAATAGTATGATCAAGGTTATGATGGCATGTCACTCCAGAAATTATCTTTGTTATCGTTTACCTGCTCGGGACGAGCAGAAACTAAGCTTGGGGATGCTGATACGTCTCCGACGTATCGATAATTTCTTATGTTCCATGCCACATTATTGATGATATCTACATGTTTTATGCATACTTTATGTCATATTTATGCATTTTCCGGCACTAACCTATTAACGAGATGCCGAAGAGCCAGTTGTTGTTTTCTGTTGTTTTTGGTTTCAGAAATCCTAGTAAGGAAATATTCTCGGAATTGGACGAAATCAACGCCCAGGGGCCTATTTTCACACGAAGCTTCCAGAAGTCCGAGGGAGAGACGAAGTGGGGCCACGGGGCGCCGCCACACTAGGGCGGCGTGGCCCTAGCGTGTGGGGCCCCAGTGACGCCTCCTGACCTATCTCCTCCGCCTACTTAAAGCCTTCATCGCGAAACCCCCAGTACCGAGAGCCACGATACGGAAAACCTTCCAGAGCCGCCGCCGCCGCCAATCCCATCTCGGGGGATTCAGGAGATCGCCTCCGGCACCCTGCCCGAGAGGGGAATCATCTCTCGGAGGACTCTTCACCGCCATGGTCGCCTCCGGAGTGATGAGTGAGTAGTTCACCCCTGGACTATGGGTCCATAGCAGTAGCTAGATGGTCGTCTTCTCCTAATTGTGCTTCATTGTCGGATCTTGTGAGCTGCCTAACATGATCAAGATCATCTATCTGTAATGCTATATGTTGTGTTTGTTGGGATCCGATGGATAGAGAATACTATGCTATGTTGATTATCAATCTATTACCTATGTGTTGTTTATGATCTTGCATGCTCTCCGTTATTAGTAGAGGCTCTGGCCAAGTTTTTACTCTTAACTCCAAGAGGGAGTATTTATGCTCGATAGTGGGTTCATGCCTCCATTAAATCTGGGACAGTGACAGAAAGTTCTAAGGTTGTGGATGTGCTGTTGCCACTAGGGATAAAACATTGATGCTATGTCCGAGGATGTAGTTATTGATTACATTACGCACCATACTTAATGTAATTGTCTGTTGTTTTCAACTTAATACTGGAAGGGGTTCGGATGATAACCTGAAGGTGGACTTTTTAGGCATAGATGCATGCTGGATAGCGGTCTATGTACTTTGTCGTAATGCCCAATTAAATCTCACAATATTCATCATATCATGTATGTGCATTGTCATGCCCTCTCTATTTGTCAATTGCCCAACTGTAATTTGTTCACCCAACATGCTATTTATCTTATGGGAGAGACACCTCTAGTGAACTGTGGACCCCGGTCCATTCTTTTAATCGAATACAATCCCATCGCAATACTTGTTCTACTGTTTTCTGCAAACAATCATCATCCACACTATACATCTAATCCTTTGTTATAGCAAGCCGGTGAGATTGACAACCTCACTGTTACGTTGGGGCAAAGTACTTTGGTTGTGTTGTGCAGGTTCCACGTTGGCGCCGGAATCCCTGGTGTTGCGCCGCACTACATCTCGCCGCCATCAACCTTCAACGTGCTTCTTGGCTCCTACTGGTTCGATAAACCTTGGTTTCTTACTGAGGGAAAACTTGCCGCGGTACGCATCACACCTTCCTCTTGGGGTTCCCAACGGACACGTGCTGTACGCGTATCAAATCTTCGCCTCCTCAACAAAACACCGAGCAGCCAACTCCTCCTGCAAGCCCCCGTGCCCCTTCACCAAAAAGGGCAAGGGTTGAATCAATCACGGAGCCTGCCTTACAACTGGGTGACTCCATGACTCCTCTTCTGGATGATGTAAGTCCCTCCTCCTTTTTTGTGCAAAGTACTTTCCGATGCTATCGAATTTTTGTTGTTTGCTTCTTTTTTGCTTTGTGCTGTCAAGCTTTTTACTATATTGACGATTTCTTTCTCTATCTTTCTTCGTCAGCCTTTAATTAAGGAATTCATCCGCTTTGGTACCCAATTCGTCGGGTACCGTGATCATGCTAACAAAGTTGAAGGTAATATTTTGCTGCTTCTTCTGGCAAATGACTTCTCGCTCCTTTCTTGTCGTGATTTTGACTGGTTTTGACTATTTTGGCAGAAAATCTTGCGGAAGCCAACAAGCGTGCTGATGCACTTGCTCAAAAACTGGAGCAAAGTGAAAAGGCTCGTAAGAAGGCTGAAGCAGATGCTAAGAAGGCCAAGGCGGATGCTGCTGCTGTTGAAGATATTCGGAAGAGACTTCATGACGCAGAAACTGCTTTAAGCGACAAAGTGACTGAGCAAGATGCTCGAGAAAAAGAGATCCTCAGTCGCTTGCAGTCGCAGAGTCGATGTTTTGCTAGTAAGTGCTCGAATCCTTGTGCATTTCTTTGGGTTACTTCATGTTTTACGAGCGTACTTATCGACGAGCTTCCTTTTGCTTGTTTTCAGGGAGAACGCATCAAGAGTATGAGCTAGAATGTCCTGAAGGCGATGAGCTTATCGACGCGCTTTCTCTCCTTGAAATCCATGGAGATGAAGCACGTGATGGCCTTGCTGACGCCGAAGCAGGTCTGTCGAAGCTTTCCCCTATTTCTTCCAGAAGAAAGAAGAGCCCAACACTTTTACTGCTCTCGCCAAATGCTTCAACCTGACGGAAGATCTTGGGCTCAAACTTCGCCAAGAAGGCCTGAAGATTGGCGTTGAAGGCACAATCGCTCTGATTGCTGACAGCCAGCAAGACGTTGACTGGGCCAAAGTTGGCGACATAGGGGAGATGGAGACGAAGAAGTGACAATCTCTAATTAGAGCTGCCAAGCCTCCCTCAAAGCCGATCCTTGCCTACCTTGGTGTCAAGCCAACTCCTGCTCCAAGCACATCCAAGCCGGAGGTCAAGTAGACCACCCTGTCTTTCTTTTTCTTTTTCCTTTTGATGTTGTCGCCAAAGTAGCTTTGGCGACACTTACCCCACTAGTTTGTTAGGGCGACCTCCGTTGTAATGTCTTGTAAATATTCTGAAAATCAATGGAATTCTATTTTGCTTGATGATTGATGTCGAACCTTTTGTTTCAGTTGATATTTGACAACTATACTCCAACTCCTCATCCTTCCGATGTTTTTCCTACTTCCTCCCGCTCGAAGAAAACGCTATCAATAGTGAGCTTGGTAAGATTCCTCTAGTAAGGGTTCAGCGCAAGACTTGGAAGAACTTCGTCAGCAGCTTCAGTATGCGAAGAAGCAAACACTTGTGATGATGGAGCAATCTCGAAAGGCATCTGAAAAAGAGAAAATTGCACTACAGCAAGCTCAAGAAGCCATAGCTGCCAAGGAAGCCGCCGTTTCTGAAGCTGCAAAAGCGACCACTCGAGAAAATTTTATGCTCGATTTGATGAATGAAGCCAGTTTGGACATGTCAGGTATGCTTTTGCAAACCAAAACTTCTATTTTCCCACTGTTTCCTTTTTTGAAATTCTTGTGTTGTCGCCAAATAGGTTCCTTTCTCGACGCTGCTGCTGAAGACCAAAGGGTAGACGCAAGGACAAATCTCCTGGTTAACCTCTCCCTTGACCATGGTTATTTGTTCTGGGCCACTCCAGAACGTACCCGACAGATTGTCAGGTTTCAAGACTGCGCCTGTCAGGTTCGTGAATTCCTTGATTTCTGCACCAGAACCTTGTCCCTTGTTTACAAGACAATGTTTCCTCGGAACGAGACACCCGACACTCTTCTTGGTCTGATGGAAAAATTTCGGGATGCACCTCGTATCCATAACTTTGTGCGAGCTCAATTGTCTGCTGGAGCAAGATTCGCCATGATTATGATACAGATCTGCTACCGAAAATTAGACCTAACGAAGATTGTCTCCAAGTGTCTGGCCAAGCAGTCGAAACGAAAAAGGAACATCGACAAAATCAATGATATTGTAACTCCTGTAGCCGAAGAAATGATGGACGAACTTCTTCAGATGGACTCTGAATTCTTTGTCAAAGGGAGCTATGCTGAACATACGACAACTGCTGCAAATAACAAGGGTCTATCCATAGATAGTATATTAGGCATTTAACTAATTTGTACTAAATTGCGAGAAATCATGTCTGTATTTTTTTGTCAAATTCTTCGTGATAATGAAGTTGTCTATATTGTGAACTGTAATCTATATTGCGAAGCCCCCGAGCCTTTGGCCGGAGCTCAAACTATTTTTTGCGTCTCGATGAATTTACTATTTTGCGAGAGTATATTTATCTTGCTGTCGTGGGTTACGAGCCCCCGAGCCTGTCGACGAAAAAAGATGTATATCACCAATATCTTTTACTATATTGCAGCACCGCGAGCCCGCCTCATTAAAAACCTTTCCAGCCCCACTCGGTGCCCTGAAAAGGAAAAGAGTGCGTCTGAAAACTCGCGGGCGTTTCAGTACATTGTATTTTTACAAAGGAGGACTATATTTCGACTCTAAGCGTAGAACCGCCTGAGTTGCGCCACGTTCCAGGGGTTTTTCTCGGGAACCCCCGTCTTCTTGTCCTTGATCCTGTACGCTCCTCCTTCGATTACTTCTATGACGATGTAAGGGCCAAGCCATGGCGACTCGAGTTTTTCGGTACTCTGTTGATTGAGCCGTAGAACTAAATCTCCGACCTGAAAAGACCTTGGTCGCAGTCGTCGACTATGATAGTTTTTCAAGTCTTGCTGGTACTTGGTGACCCGTGATAGTACTTCATCTCGAGCTTCGTCAAGTGCATCGACATCGTCCTCTAACGCTCTTCTGGAAGCTTCTTCATCATACTCTGTGACTCTTGGGGAGTCATGCTCTATTTCTATTGGTAGTACTGCCTCAGCTCCATGGACCAGAAAAAATGGAGTTTCCTGTGTCACTGTATTTGGCATTGTTCGAATACTCCACAATACAATTGGCAATTCTTCTGGCCAAGTATGTCGAGCTTTTTCCAGTGGTCCCAACAAACGCTTCTTGATGCCGTTGCAGATGATACCATTGGCTTTCTCGACTTGACCGTTGGTTTGCGGGTGCCCAACTGACGCGAAGTGCAATTTGATGCCCACTTCTACGCAGTATGCCTTGAATTCCTTGGATGTGAAGTTACTGCCATTGTCCGTGACGATGCTATGAGGTACTCTGAACTGAAAAACAATGCTTTTCACGAACTTTATTGCTGACGCTGCATCTGGTGAATTTATCGGCTTTGCTTCTATCCACTTGGTGAATTTGTCGACAGCGACGAGCATATACTCGTATCCTCCTGGGGAGGCTTTGTGTAACTTTCCCACCATATCGAGGCCCCATTGAGCAAAGGGCCAAGACAACGGTATTGGCATCAGTTCTGCTGCCGGAGAGTAAGGTCTTGCGGCAAATCTCTGGCAGGCGTCACAAGTTCGTACTATTTCCTTCGCGTCCTCAATTGCTGTTAACCAGTAAAATCCAGCCCGGAAAACCTTGGCCGCAATAGCTCGACTGCTCGCGTGATGACCACATATTCCCTCGTGTACATCCTTCAAGATTAACCTTCCTTCTTCGGGTGTGACGCACCTTTGTAACACACCCGAAATACTGCGCTTGTACAACTCCCCTTTGACCACTGTAAAGGCTTTGGATCGTCGAATAACTCGCCTTGCTTCAACTGGTTCGTTGGGTATTTCTTTCCTTAAGATGTATGATATGTATGCTTGCATCCATGGGACCTGCACCATCATCACTAGCTCCTGGTCCTCTTCTTCTTCTGGTGCTTCCTTGGGATTCGTCGAGGTTTTCTCTTCCTTCTGCTTCTTCTGCGCCTTCTTTGGCTTTGTGGATCTCTCGGTTATCTCTTCCCAAAACACACCTGGTGGAATTGCGAGGCACTGCGACCCGATGTTTGCAAGAACATGAGCTTCATCATTGCTCAGCCTACTGATGTGATTTACTTCGCATCCATCAAATAACTTCTCGAGCTCATTGTACACTTCCTTGTATGCTACCATGCTATCATTGACTGCATCACATTGGTTCATGACTTGCTGAGCCACCAATTGCGAGTCGCCAAAGATTTTTAATCGAGTTGCACCACAAGCTTTCGCCATCTTCACGTGTATAAGAGCTTCATATTCTGCTTCATTGTTAGATACGTTTGGGAACGTCATCCGTAGGACATACTTCAGTTTGTCGCCTTCAGGTGATACAAGTATCACGCCTGCACCAGCTCCTTCTACTCTCTTGGTCCCGTCAAAGTTCATAGTCCAAGTTCTCGATAAATCTGGGGGTCCTGTATTTTGCAGCTCCATCCACTCTGCGATTAAATCTGGCAAAATTTGCGACTTTATTGCTTTTCTTTTTTCATACGTGATGTCCCGAGGAGAAAGTTCTATTCCCCAAAGGGAGACACGACCTGTAGCTTCTGGATTGTTTAGTATATTTGATAGAGGCGCTTCATTGACCACTATTATCGGGTGTGCCGAAAAATAGTGCCGCAATTTCCTTGCGGTTGTGAACACTCCATACGCTAGCTTCTGGTACTGCGGGTACCGCTGTTTTGAAGGCGATAAAACTTCACTGATGAAATATACCGGCCTCTGCACTCCATGGAGTTTTCCTTCTTCCTCTCTTTCGACAACTAGCGCCGTGCTGACCACCTGAGGTGTGGCTGCAATGTATAACAGGAGGGGTTCCTTCTCTTTCGGTGCCACCAAAATTGGTGGTGTCGAAATTGTGCGTTTAAGATCCTCGAAGGCTCTATCTGCCTCTTCGTTCCACTGGAACTTCTCTCCTTGCTTGATTAAGGCGTAGAACGGTAATGCCTTTTCTCCCACCCTGGCGACGAATCTGTTTAAAGCTACGACTCGCCCAGTCAATTGCTGTATTTCTTTCAACTTTGTTGGCTTCCTCATTGTTATGATAGCTTGGATTTTTTCGGGATTAGCTTCAGTCCCTCTTGCTGAGACTAGGAACCCGAGAAGTTCTCCTGCAGGGACACCGAAAGAACACTTCATAGGGTTCAGCTTGAGGCAGAATTTGTCGAGGTTGTCGAAAGTTTCCTTCAGATCCTCGATTAGCGTTGCCCCCTTTTTTGATGTTATGATGACATCATCAATGTACACTTGTACGTTTTTCCCAATCTGTGTTGCTAAGCACTTCTGTATCATCCTCTGATATGTTGCTCCCGCGTTTTTCAGACCAAAAGGCATTGTTCTATAGCAAAACACGTTGTAAGGTGTGATGAACGTTGTTTTGACCTCGTCTTCTTCTTTCAATCTGATCTGGTTATAACCAGAGTATGCATCCAGGAAGGAAAGACGTTCACATCCTGCCGTGGAGTCGATAATTTGATCGATCCTCGGGAGGGGAAAGTGATCCTTTGGACAATGTTTGTTGAGACACGTAAAGTCGACACACATGCGAAGGACTTTAGTGTTCTTCTTCGGAACCAACACTGGGTTTGCGACCCACGTGGCCTCTGTATGCAGCTCCTTGATGAAACCAGCTTCTCTTAGTCGATCAATCTCTGACAGCATAGCTTTGCGGTTTGGCTCCGAAAAACGCCGCAAAGGTTGTTTTATTGGTCTCGCTAATGGATCCAAGTTTAGGTGGTGCTCGGCAAGTTCCCTGGGTACTTCTGGCATGTCAGCTGGACACCATGCGAAGATTTTCCAGTGCTCATGGAGGAACTCGACGAGCACGCTTTCCTATGCGAGGTCCATGTCTGTCGCGATGGATGTCGTCTTCTTTGGATCTGTCGGGTGAATCTGCACCTCCTTAGAATTTTTCGCAGTATTAAAAGTTGATTCCTTGTTAGGCCTTCCTACATCTGGCAACACATCGTAATCAGTCGTGAGCCTTGACACCATGTATTCTGCTTGCATCCCGAAGGATTCTGATAGTCGATGAAAATCCTTGTCACATTTATCGGCTAACGTGAAGCTTCCTTTTACTGTGATATGTCCCTTAGGTCCAGGCATTCTCCATAGCAAGTATGTGTAATGTGGTACACTTGCTGCGGATGATCCGCTATTGTGAAGCCAATGTCTTGCCCTGACCAATTGAGGTACTCAATCGTTGGTGGAGGCATCTTCTCTGCCATGAACACTTGTCGCGAGATTACTTTCTGAGCTCTATTGAATGGCCTGCCTTTCTGAATCATCGAGACCGCTCCGTTGGAATTGGGATCAATATAAGGTGGTGGCGCTGGTGCTACCGCTATTCTGAGCTGATGTCGATTTTCGTTCGTAATTGCGGGAGGAGGTGGCAAGTGGATTTCACTCCTAGGCCCTTGGGGGTTTCTATTTGTCACCTGGGCATTGGCGTGCCCTGCCCACCTTAGCATTGCTTGAAAATTTCGGTAATCTGTTTGCAGGTGTCCTGACTGTCTCTTTCCATTGTTATCGAGATAAAAATGCATCTGGCACGGCCCGTGATGTAGCCCTACCCAAGGTCGATACTACATCAAGACCAACAAGCCCTCCTCGTGGTCCAATGACACGAGCTCGAGCCCAAGCCCTACACCAAGAGGTGAATTCGCTCCTCTCCACATACGCTTTTGATACCCCTTTGGATGGATTGCTACTTCATGCCAATACCCTATGTTCAATCAGGTACATCGACCAAGAAGCGAGCCATGGAGACCAAGCCAATGAAGAGAGAGCTGGAAATGATGAAGATGGAGCTACAGCGCTCAGGCCGGAACTTTTGCCCCCCAGGACCGGAACTTCCGGCCAGATTCCCTCCAGATGCTCTCAAGATGCCTTCCAGCACCCAGGGAACAGGGTCCGGCCGGAACTTCCGCCCCAGAGGACCGGAACTTCCGCCCACCGAAACTTCCGCCCAAGTTCCGCCCAAGTTCCAAAAGTCCGCGAAAACCATACTGGATGTTACTGCGGGACAACGGCGCAATTCCGGAACAAGGCCGGAACTTCCGCCCCGACCGGAACTTCCGCCCCTCCAGACCGGAACTTTCGCCCCTGACCGGAACTTCCGCCCAAGTTGACCGGAAGTTCCGCCCCATCGAACTTCAGCACAACAGCACTATTCAGCGTGTAACTTACCTCTTCGCCCCACCTATAAATAGCCTTGTTGGCTCAGATCTGAGATTAGACTTGATGTAAGAGAAAACATGAGCTATGCTCCTTCCCGCGGGAAACCCTTCTAGATCTACGAATCTACGAAGTTATCTACTCTTCTAGACGATTGATCTCTTCCATTCTAGGAATTCTAATGTTTTGGATCTTTTGCTTTTGCAATTCTATCTATTTGCACTCTTTTCCTCTTTGGAACTCTATCGATTGCTATTGCCAACCTTTTGTGAGGGATTCTACTCCTTGTGGGTCTTTTTCTTGCAATTCTGTTGGGTTGGTGTATCGGGCCAACGAAGAACAACCGGTTGTGTGTGTGTGTTGCGTTTGTATCTTCGATCCACCCCGCCATCCACCCACGTTCTTCGTGTTCATCCACCTCCCCCACGAATCCCATCCAAATCCGTGAAGATCGGGCACATCCTAGGACTTAGTCCACATCATATGGTATCACCAGCTCTTTGGTTGCCACGGATTTGACCCCCACATCCCCCAATTCCACCAATTTCGCCCAAAAAAATTCCAATTTTTTTTCCCAAAAAATAGCCCCAAATTGGCCTTGGATCGATCTCTCGATTTGTTGAGTTATTTGTGGTTTTGCTCCAATAGAAACTTGTCTTTGGTGTTGATCTGCAATTCCCCCACCTTCCCACAGCTTCTAGTACCAAATTTTCCTCGAATTCGAAGGATTTCGGCCTGGATTTCCGCCCAAATCGACGAACAGCCCATAGATCTGATTGCGACCGGAAGTTCCGCCCGGGGACCGGAAGTTCCGCCCCTCAGGACCGGAAGTTCCGCCTGGCCGAAATTTTGACAGCAACCTTCGTTTTTCATTTTGGTGCTAACCCCCTTGTGTTTGGACTTCGGTTTGAGTGCCATTTCAGCTACCACAAAGCTTCCGCAACATCGACAACGACGACGGCACCCCGAGGATCCAAGCGGTTCATTTGACACCTCCACCATAGCAAGTTCAAGATCGTCGGCCACCATCATCAAGTGGTATAACTTGCTCCTAACTTGTAACCCTAGCCTCTTTTGCGTACCTTTCCTATCGAGAGTGGCTTTCTAGTGTTGCGAAGCATTGCGCAAGCGTCCTGACCGTGAGGGTGTGCGTGTGTTGAGCAAAGCTTCGAAGCAAGCTCGTGTGAAAAGATAAGCAAAAGAAGTGTGACATATTTACATAGATAGTAGTATCCTTACATAGTGAGAAAAAGAAAGAAAAATACAAAAAGAAAAAGAAAAAGTGTGTGAGTGACACCTATACACAAAAGAGTCCAAAGCTTATAAGCAAAAGAGAGAAAAGAGAAGAGAGGCGTCTTGCGCAAATCTTGTTGCTTCTCGATTTTGCAACCAAGCCAAAGTCTCTCTTGCGTTAGCGTGACACCGAGCTAGTAGTCTTCATTAGGACCATTTTGTTCTTGCTCATTTTCCAAGTCGCGCTAACCCCATTTTGTCCCACGCGTGTGTTCCTCATTGTGTATGCCTTTTGTGATCACCGCCTTTGACTTGTGACTTTTGGATCTTACCCACTTTTGACAATAGACTTTTCGTTTGATTTTTCCATTTGGCTTTCCACATCCGTACCTAACACCATATAGAGTTTTGTTTTTGTGTGTGTAACCGGTTGTTCCTCACCTTGATACACCTTTCCAATTTTGTTGTGAGTCTTTGACTTACTTGTGAGCTTTCCTCTAACCCCACAACATATTTCTTGTTTTAGTTGTAACCATGTCTAGTGGAGAGGGGAACCAACTACCGATGACATGGCACCAACATTGGATCGCTACTCAAGCCGTCAACAAGAGTATCCATGACCTCACGGCAAGGTTCGATGAGACCGTTGCACGCTATGAAGAACGAGCTCAAGTGCAAAGAAGGGACCTCAATGTCCAAGTGCAAGACATCCATGACAAGCTTGATGCTCAAGCCCATGATATGAGGGCCACACTTGCTACTCAAGGTCAACAAAACATGGCGAGCATGAGAAGGCAAGAAGAAAGGATGGCACGCCTTGAACAAGCTATTGCCAACATCGCCAACAACCGAAGCCAACACTCAAGGTCTTCGCGCTCTCATAGTTCAAGACACCGAGCTTCATCCTCGTCTTACCATGCTTCTAATGAAGACCCACACCACCATAATGTGGATGCTCAAGTACTTCAACAACAAGCTCGAGATGTGGAGCAAGCACGTGCTCAACTTGAACAAGAGATACTACAACAAGAAAATCGCCAAGCTCAATTCGAAGAGGAACAACATCGTCTACGTCATGATCAAGCTCTCCTTCATGCACGTGAGCAAGAACGTCTTCGCCATGAGCAAGAGGCATGTCAACAACAAGGGCAACCGCGCCCATATCAAGTGGCCAATGCTCAAAGGAACCCACCTCATGACGTCGACCAAGAAGTGAACCAAGAACGCCAAATCATCAATATTGATGCTCCGCAAGATGATGGCGCAAGAAGAAACAATAGGGACAATAGAAGACACAACCCTCTCAATTATCGAGCTCATCAAGCACTTCATGCTCACCAAGGTGAAGCAAGGAACCAAAATGAAGAAGACGCCTCAAGTGAAGCTAGTTTCATGCCACACCCCCGGCAACCTCATGGAAGGCGTCCTCCTCTTCCAAACCGCCGCAATGGAAATGAGGATCAACCTCAACAACCTCGCAACCATAATGAGGATGAAGATGATGCAAGACCACCTCCTAGACACAATGACCGCAATGAAGAGGAAATCTTTGGGAAGCTCAAATTCACCATGCCCAAATTCCACGGAGAAGAAGACCCCGGCACATACCTCTCTCGGGTTCTCAAGGTTGACAAGATTTTCCGCATCCATAACTTCTCCGAAGCAAAGAAAGTGGCCATGGCATCACTTGAGTTTGAAGGATATGCAAATGTTTGGTGGGAAGAAGTGAACAAGAAGCGTGACAAGGAAGATCTAGAGCCCATTGACACATGGGAAGAGATGCAAGAAGTCATGCACAAACGCTTTGTGCCCAACCACCATAAACGCGACCTCTTCAACAAGCTTACTCAACTCAAGCAAAGCTTCAAGTCCGTTGAGGAATACTACAAGGAGATGCACATGACCATGATGAGTGCCAATGTGGATGAGCGAGAAGAGCAAACAATGGCAAGATTCTTGAATGGATTGAACATTCCCGTAAAGAGGATAGTGGAGTTCTTGCCTTACACCAACATGGTTGAATTGCTTCATCAAGCTACAAGAGCCGAGCACCAAGTAGGGGAAGACTTAGCAAGTGCAAAAACAAAGTCATTCTTCGCCGCAAGAAATGCAACAAACACATCCTCAAGCATCAAGAACACAAGTGCTATTGCTCCCAAGGATCCTCCTAAGCAAACGAAGAGTGCCTTCAAGACAACAAGCTTCAAGCCGGATCAATCAACTATGTCCTCCAAAGCTTCCACGGGATCTAGTAACATCCCTTGCTTCAAGTGTGGGGCTCAAGGACATAAATCCTTTGAATGCAAGAACACAAGAGTTATGATAACTCGAGATGATGGAGATGTGGAGTACTTGAGTGAAGGTGAATATGAAGCCTTGGTACAAGCCGCAACCAATCATGAAGATGATGACTTGGAAGACCAAGAGAAAGTACTATGTGTGCATGATGCAAGTCCATCTCTTGTGGTGACCAAAGTGTTGACAACCCATGCACTACCCAATGAAGATCAAAGATGCAACATCTTCCAAACAAGAGCCGGAATCAATGGCAAGTCAATAAAGGTTATCATCGATGGAGGGAGTTGCCACAATCTTGCAAGCACCGAACTATGCTCCAAGCTCAACCTCACACTCCGGAAACACCCCCACCCCTACCATGTGCAATGGCTAAGTGACAATGGAAACGTCAAGATACAACACACCGTCTCCGTATCCTTCAAGATTGGCGCCTATGAAGACACCGTTGATTGTGATGTAGTGCCCATGACGGTGTGCCACATGCTACTTGGTCGCCCTTGGCAATATGACAAAAGAGCAAGCCATGATGGCTACACAAATGCCTATAGCTTCAAGGTCGGCGACAAGACATTCATCCTACGCCCAATGACTCCTAGCCAAGTAATTGCGGACAATGCAAAGGCTTTAGCGAGGGCTAAGGAAGCTACCATCACTAGTGAGATGAGTGGTGAGAGAGTGACCCACCAAAAGGAAAGTGAGCGCCACAAGCCATATATGAGTGAGATGAAGAGTGTCCTCATAGCTACCAAGAGTGAGATGAGAGAATTGCACCACAACCCATCCACCATATTGCACTACGTGCTCATTTGCAAGGGGCCATCTACGGAGACTAACAACTTAACAACACTTCCTTCGTATTTGTTGTCTCTTTTGAAGGAGTTCCAATATGTCTTCCCCGACGAGCTTCCTCATGGACTACCACCGCTTCGAGGAATTGAGCACCGCATCGACCTCATACCCGGCGCCCCTCTACCAAACCGCGCCGCCTACCGCACCAACCCCGAAGACACAAAGGAGATCCAACGTCAAATACAAGACCTCCTCGAAAAAGGGTATGTTCGTGAAAGCTTAAGCCCTTGTGCGGTTCCCGTGATTCTTGTTCCTAAACCGGATGAGACGCAACGAATGTGTATGGATTGCCGCCCCATCAATGCCATTACCATTCGATACCGCCATCCCATTCCGCGTTTAGATGACATGCTTGATGAATTGAGTGGTGCCACGATTTTCTCTAAGATTGATTTGCGTAGTGGCTACCACCAAATCCGCATGGCAATAGGTGATGAATGGAAGACGGTGTTCAAGACCAAACTTGGTCTCTATGAATGGCTTGTCATGCCATTTGGTCTTTCAAATGCTCCATCTACTTTCATGCGACTCATGAATCACATCTTGCGACCTCTCATTGGCAAGAGTGTGGTTGTCTATTTCGATGATATTCTCATTTATAGCAAAAATCTCGAGGACCATGTGCAACATGTGAGAGAAGTCTTATGCATCTTGCGTCATGAGAAGCTTTATGCAAACCTTCCCAAGTGCACCTTTGCTCAAAACAAGTTGGTTTTTCTTGGCTTTGTGGTTTCCGCTAGTGGTATTGAAGTTGATTCTTCCAAGGTTGAGGCCATCCACAATTGGCCCACTCCTACCAATGTTGGTCAAGTTCGAAGTTTTCATGGACTTGCCGGTTTCTACCGCCGCTTTGTGAAAGATTTTAGCACCATTGCTTGCCCTTTGAATGAGCTAGCGAAAAAGAATATTCCATTTGTGTGGGGCAAAGCACAACAAAAAGCTTTTGATGAGTTGAAAAAGAGACTTACCGAGGCACCACTTCTTGTTCTTCCAAACTTTTCCAAAACTTTTGAGATCGAGTGCGACGCGAGTGGACTCGGTATTGGTGGAGTGCTTATGCAAGATGGCAAACCCGTGGCATACTATAGCGAGAAGTTGGATGGCGCACGCCTCAACTATCCTATATATGACAAGGAACTTTATGCTTTGGTTCGTGTTCTTAAAGTTTGGCAACACTATCTTTGGCCAAAAGAGTTTATTATCCACTCCGACCATGAGTCTTTGAAATATTTGAAAAGTCAACACAATTTGAACAAAAGATATGCAAAGTGGGTTGAGTTCATTGAGTCCTTTCCATATGTAATCAAATACAAGAAGGGAAAGGACAATGTTGTGGCGGATGCTCTTTCCCGCAAACTCACCCTCTTACTCACTCGTTTGGATATTAGTGTTTTGGGTCTTGATGAAATCAAAGATTTATATGCTTCCGATACTTTCTTTGGCCCAATCTTTGCAAAGTGTTCCAGTGAGAAGGGCATCGATGATTTCTATTTGCACCAAGGATTCTTGTTCAAGGGCAACAAACTTTGTATTCCCATATCTTCGCTTCGGCTTTTGCTCTTACAAGAATCGCATGGTGGTGGTCTTATGGGACACTTTGGACGAGACAAGACATATGCCATGCTCTCCACTCACTATTATTGGCCAAGAATGAAGCGCGATGTGGAGCGCCTTTGCCGACGGTGTACAACATGCTTACAAGCTAAGTCCACTTCCAACCCCTATGGTCTTTATACACCATTGCCTATTCCTCATGCTCCTTGGTCCGATATAACTATGGATTTTGTGCTCGGATTGCCTAGAACCAAATATGGTCATGATTCAATTTTTGTAGTGGTTGATCGATTCTCTAAAATGGCTCATTTCATACCATGCTCCCGAATGGATGATGCTTCACACATTGCTTCGTTGTTTTTTTAGGGAAATTGTGAGACTCCACGGTGTACCAATAAGCATTGTGTCGGATCGAGATGTCAAGTTCATGAGTTACCTTTGGAAGACACTAATGGCCAAGTTCAACGTCAAGCTTTTGTTCTCCTCATCCTCACACCCACAAACCGATGGGCAAACCGAAGTGGTGAATCGAAGCCTCTCCACACTACTACGAGTCCTTGTCAAGAAGAATTTGAAGTCATGGGAAGATTGCATCCCGCATGCGGAGTTTGCCTACAACCGCGCCAAGCACACTACAACAATGAGAAGCCCGTTCATGGTTGTCTATGGCTTTGAGCCTCCTACGGCGATTGACCTCCTTCCTCTACCGCTACATGAGCAAGTAAACATGGACATCGACAAGCGAGCACAATACATGAAGAAGCTACATGAAGATACAAGGGTAACAATCGAGCAACAAGTTCTTCGTCAAGCAACACGCCTCAACATGAAGAAAAAGGCACGGATCTTCAATGAAGGGGACCTAGTGTGGATACATCTTCGCAAGGACCGTTTCCCTAAAGAAAGAAACTCCAAGCTCAAGCCCCGAGGCGATGGTCCCTTCAAGGTCCTCAAGCGAATCAACGACAACGCCTACGTCATCGACATACCAACATCCAAGTACTTGGTGAGCAACACATTCAATGTGTCCGACCTCTAGCCATACCATGAAGATGATGAGACGTTAGAGTCGAGGACGACTCTTTCCCAAGGGGGGAGATGATGTAGCCCTACCCAAGGTCGATACTACATCAAGACCGACAAGCCCTCCTCGTGGTCCAATGACACGAGCTCGAGCCCAAGCCCTACACCAAGAGGTGAATTCGCTCCTCTCCACATACGCTTTTGATACCCCTTTGGATGGATTGCTACTTCATGCCAATACCCTATGTTCAATCAGGTACATCGACCAAGAAGCGAGCCATGGAGACCAAGCCAATGAAGAGAGAGCTGGAAATGATGAAGATGGAGCTACAACGCTCAGGCCGGAACTTCCGCCCCCCAGGACCGGAACTTCCGGCCAGATTTCCTCCAGATGCTCTCAAGATGCCTTCCAGCGCCCAGGGAACAGGGTCCGGCCGGAACTTCCGCCCCAGAGGACCGGAACTTCCGCCCACCGGAACTTCCGCCCAAGTTCCGCCCAAGTTTCGAAAGTCCGCGAAAACCATACTGGATGTTACTGCGGGACAACGGCGCAATTCCGGAACAAGGCCGGAACTTGGCCGGAACTTCCGCCCCGACCGGAACTTCCGCCCCTCCAGACCGGAACTTTCGCCCCTGACCAGAACTTCCGCCCAAGTTGACCGGAAGTTCCGCCCCATCGAACTTCAGCACAACAGCACTTTTCAGCGTGTAACTTACCTCTTCGCCCCACCTATAAATAGCCTTGTTGGCTCAGATCTGAGATTAGACTTGATGTAAGAGAAAACATAAGCTATGCTCCTTCCCGCGGGAAACCCTTCTAGATCTGCGAATCTACGAAGTTATCTACTCTTCTAGGCGATTGATCTCTTTCATTCTAGGAATTCTAGTGTTTTGGATCTTTTGCTTTTGGAATTCTATCTATTTGCACTCTTTTCCTCTTTGGAACTCTATCGATTGCTATTGCCAACCTTTTGTGAGGGATTCTACTCCTTGTGGGTCTTTTTCTTGCAATTCCGCTGGGTTGGTGTATCGGGCCAACGAAGAACAACCGGTTGTGTGTGTGTGTTGCGTTTGTATCTTCGATCCACCCCGCCATCCACCCACGTTCTTCGTGTTCATCCACCTCCCCCACGAATCCCATCCAAATCCGTGAAGATCGGGCACATCCTAGGACTTAGTCCACATCAGCCCGTTCATCATATCTTCGGTAGACACGAAAGGTCTCTGGAACCTTGGCCCATTATTTGGCCTGTTATTTCGGGAGTCATCGCTATTGTCGCCTCGCTGCTCGTTGCTCCTTTGATAGTCATCTCTATTGTTTCCTCCAGCGCTTGCTCGAAACCCAGCCGAGATTTGGCCCGGGGCGTCGTAGTTTGAGTATTGCCGAGAAAACCGACGTCTATTTTGATAATTTCGACCACGGTCCTCCTCTGGTGACCTATGCCATTTGTTGTGAACATCATCTTCTCCATCTGCCCATCTGTTTGCTATCTCCATCAATGCAGATACTGTCTTTGGGTTGGTTCTCCCCAAGTCCTCGACAAAATCTCCTCATCGGATTCCTGCGACAAACGCATCTATCGCTCTCTCGTCAGATATATTCTCTGCCGAGTTTTTGATGATATTCCACCTTTGGATATACTTTCTCATTGATTCATCCTGCTTTTGTCGACACGCTCTCAACTCTTCCAACGACGCAGGTTTTTTGCAGGTGGATCGAAAATTCTTGACGAATACGTCCTCGAAGCTATCCCAACTGTCGATAGAACATGGAGGAAGCTTCTTTATCCAAGATCGCGCAGCTCCGCTCAGGTGTACTTGGATGCTCTGCATGGCTGTTGCTCTGGTTCCTCCTATCAGCTTCACCGTCTCGAGATAATCAACTAGCCAATCCTCTGGATCTTGCAGGCCATCGAATTTTTTGAAGTTATCGGGTAATTTAAACCCCGAAGGAACTCGAGTTTTTCGGACCCTCCTTGTGAAGCACGGCAGCCCGCACATATCCTCATCATCTATCTCTTGGGAGTGCCAATGTTCTCTTCTATGTTGTCGTGCTCTGTCCACCCTTGCTTGCGCTGCTGTGTCTCTTGCTCCACCTGTTCTCTCGGGAGCTGGTGCTGCTGACGCAGGTCGTGGACTATTTTGCCTTGCTGAACCTTCGGGAGGCGTTGTTACAAGCGCTGTTCCCATGGCCCCAACTCCTGCCATAGCCATATTGTACAATGCTTCTCTAGGATCTCCAGGAGGTGGCTTGGATGCGAGGATAAAGGCTTGTGTCGCCATATACCCAGCTTTCGGTGTCTTAGGGATAATGTTCCCTCTCGTGTCTATCGACATAAAGGACATGTCGAGGTTTTGAACCAGATTCTCTCTATCTGCCTCTGGTATATCCTGCAGCCGAGATATCGCTCTATTTCGAGCTGCCCTGTGGCTATCTCCCGAAGTTCCTGAATGTCGACTTAACTCCGCCCTTCGCCTGCTTGATGCAGAGGCTGCTTCCTGCCTTCTATCCAACTCGATTTTCTGCTTCTCGAGCTCCCGCCTGGTACGTGCAAGCCTATATTGATATGCTTGTAACTCCTCAGGTGTCGCCGTTCTGATCATTGGCTCTGTACCATTAATAGCTCTTGCGACTCGATCCCATACTTCCTGCGGAAATCGCACCATCTCTCGTGTTCCTGGTCCAATATATTTTGTTCCTAGACCTCTCGTGAGATCTGCAGGATCGACATATGGATTTTCCGCCTCGTCAAAATTCTCTGATGTCTCCTCTTGTGGGCGACTCGGATCTCCGATTGCATAGATCTGATGATATTTTGGATACTGAACCATGTTGGGTTTGGTGACACCGTCATAAAGATTGGTGAAGACCTTGCCAACGGTAGTAGATCTGTCGATGAAGTTGAAGCTGTCGAAGCTATTCGAGTCACCGCTTATATCTGAGTCCGCAGATGACTCGAAGGACATGTCGTTGAAGATCTTGGCGAGCTTTTCGCTTGCCCTGGTGCTAATGAAGCGTGGCGATGAAGTCTCCTCTTCGCCTGACTCGATTGACGATGTTGAGTTCGAAAAATCGGAATCGACCGCTGATAATCCCGATGAGATCGGAATTTCGAGACGATACGCTCCCTCTTTCTCGACGCGAAAGTGGAACCTTCCGAGCGTCATCTCCATAGGCTCCTCCAAGTACGCATATGCATCCAAACAGGAGGGCGGGTTAGGAACAAAATCGACAGGACCAGTTTCGATCCGTTTACCTCGATCCATCGCGTTGCTTGCTATTGACGAAGTCGACGATCTTGAACGTGCCATCGAGATCAGACCCTTGACGCCTCTAATTCCCACAGACAGCGCCAATTGACAAGGGATTAACTTGTCAATGCCTACGGGTTGTAGACTAGGGTTTTAGCTGGAAGTAGAGGGCAAGTAGATCTCGAAGGTTTCAGCCGAAAAGTACTCGACGATGTGGAAACTAGGGTTTGTGAGACAATGAATCGATGCTTTGTTTGTCCCTCGGCTCCCCTTTATATAGGAGGTGGAGCCGAGGGATTCGTGATACACAAGTTACAGAGTCCGGGAGGGTTTCCAACTCATCCCGCAATATTACAAGTGTTCTCTCCTAATACAACTCTAGCTTTCCTTAACTAGCAACTTGGGATTCCGATTCTCCTTATCCTTCGGGTCGTGGGCCTTCAGTAAACCCTGGGTACCATCTTCGGCAGGCCCATTGGGGATGCCTATGTCAGCCGCCGTCACAAACCCTGAGTCTGCTTTGGAGTACGGCCGAACTTCGATACAAGTAGGTTAGTCGGGTAGCCCCCCTAGACTTTCTTGTTGAACTGGGAACGGTCTTGTTGTAACACTCCGCCGTAATTAAGTGGGTTCGAGCATGCGTATGGTTACATTTGGGCAACCCTGTAATATCCCAGGATTCGAGACGGTTGCGGGGTAGAATTAGAAAAGAGATGTGCATTGCATCGCAAAACTAGGCAACATTTCGCGCCTAATTGCATAAAACCTAAGAGGGAACAAGTTTCTCTCTCTACACCAGCTAGGGTTAGAGTTTCGAGAGTGCGACAAACTTGGACATGATCTCTTCTGAAATTAGGGTTTTGAGAAGTGAAGGGAACCATTGCATCTCATGTATTAAGTTGCATGATTGAATTTGAAATAAGTTGAGTTGAAACTCAAACTCCAATAAAACCAAGATAATTCATAATTCAAACAATTGTTTATTCAAACAATTAATATTTCAAATAAGAATATTATAATATGATAATACAAATAAGAAAAGAATACAAATTCATCACAAATAGCTCATTAGAGAAAACTTGAGCTTTATTGATCATCACACACAACTTACATTGTCTTTACAATTTTTAAATGAAATAATTATTACATAACACAATTCAGAAAATGATAAATGAAAAAAGAAAAGGAAATTACAATGTATAAGAACTAGCTAAACTACACTATATGATCATCTTGATCTTCTTGATCAACAAGTGATGGAGACCTCCTTGGTCATCTTGATGATCCTTGCATACACAAACAACAAACAAAAAGAACCATATTAAGCCAAGTGGCAAAGCCACTTGGTAGGTCAGTAATAAACTTGAAATTTGAAGGATAATGTCAACCAAGCCGGGCTGATCCACACCACACAAGTTCCAACAGTGAGCAGTGCAAGCATCTCACAAGGTGAGGTGCATGCTCACCAACACACATACAACTAGGGAGGAGTCACCAAACCAGCACAACCTTGCTATCGAGCAAGGAAGTGACCAGAGGCCAGTATATAAACTTTTTAGTCACCAAACCCTAGAAGCCATCGACACAAGCTTCAGCAGGGTAAGAACAACAAGAACAGCTAGAACAGGAAGAACACAAACTAGCCAAAGCCACCCAACATCAATTCCACCAAGAACTGATTGCTATTGAGCAAGAAATGGTGGAGTAACACCAACACAAGCTAGCCAGGAGGAGCAGGGCAAGCACCAGCAAATCACAGAAGCAAAACCTCTACAGCAACACAAATTCTAGGATCTGGAGTGAGGTATACCCAAATCCATGAGCAAACATTGGTTTTGCTCATAATACAAGCATGTGCATCACACACACAAGCCATAGGGTAAGATTACCCTGTTTGCATTATCATTTGGTGTTAAACCATTTGATGCTGGCAAAATATGGAATAAGCCAGTAGAGATTAACCCTAGGGAAGAATTGGTCAAGCCAAGTGTATCACCACTAAAGCAAACCAATGAATCCAACAAGGATTTGATCCACAGCTAGCCTAGCCCAACTCACCTAGCAACTAGTGGTATATTAAACCATTAGATAAATATATTGACAAATTATTGTCTAGTTGATTTTCAACACCAAAGGCTGCTGGCAATCCAAAAAGGAACACCCAACAAGCAGTTATCCTATCCCAGCAAGCCAACGTATGGTGGGAGATACCAAAGCAGCAGCCAAGTGCTGCTAAGGCCCACTCAACCAACCAAAAGCATCCAGATAGTTAGCCAAAGACAAGTATCATCACCCAGATGGGTTCAAAGAGGAGCTAGGGTTCCCAACAGCTGTTGGAATCCCTCTAGCTCAATCAAAGTAATTATAAGATTCATCACTGCAAGCAGTTCATCTCATTTATCCAATAAATCATGACAAGATATACAAATAAATGAAATACACAAGCAACCAGTAACTTAAACACTTGCAAATGATCCAGAAGATCACTACAAACATAAGCAGATGCTTTATTAAGCATTAGCATCTACCAGCACAGGGTATGGTGCTACACAAGCACAGGAATAATCATCAGCAAGGCATAGACAGAAGCACAGTGAGCAACCATCAAGCAGCTGATGATCATATGATCACCAGAGCTTGCTAGAGCCTGCTAGAGCCAAGCATAGTATCAGGAACTTAGCCAGTTACTGGATAAATACAACCAAGCCATAACTGAATAAACAGAAATTGAACATATGACTTTATAATTGTATCCAGAAGCACATCAAAGAAATAATGTACCACTGGATCCAGTTACACAAGGATGGCACCCAGCACACATCACTGACCCTTGCATAAGCAAGGATTGCTCAAGGCAATCAAGCCAGGGATGAATTATATGAATACATGACTAACAGTAGAACATCAACAGCTGGAGCAACATGGCAATGCGATGAGCATCACGGCATGCTCATGAGCAGGAGCACATCAACAGCTGGAGCAACATGGCAATGCGTTGAGCATCACGGCATGCTCATGAGCAGGAGCATAAGCTTCACAACAACATAACAAGCACAACTGGCACTTGCAAATGCAAGTATTGCAAGTAGCAGTAAGCCAGGGATACATATATAAATGGCCTACACATATATCCAAGCCACAACCACAACTAGAGTCATCAAGAAAGCAATTGAGCAGCCATTAGCATAGACAGTAGCAAGGAAGGAACAACAGCAGTAGCTCATGGCATCCAAAGCATACAACAAGCAACATCATATCATTAGGACATGGAAAATAGAGCAGAGCAACCACCAGTAGCACAGCAGGATGCCAAGCCTTAGCGCAAACACAGTAGTAGCACGGCATGGCAAGCATCTCCAAGAGGGGGAACACAGCCCGTAGCTAGAGCTAGACAAAGAGGAGGAGGAGA
Source organism: Lolium perenne (assembly GCF_019359855.2). Classification (NCBI taxonomy): domain Eukaryota; kingdom Viridiplantae; phylum Streptophyta; class Magnoliopsida; order Poales; family Poaceae; genus Lolium; species Lolium perenne. The sequence goes on from NC_067245.2 coordinate 71,429,213, forward strand.
GAAGGAAGAAGAGCAGGGGTACTAACCTGGAGCAGAAGCACCACAGCGTCACCGTGGCGGCACGGCGGCATAGCCTGGCCACGAAAACTCCAAGCCACGGCCAAGCCAGGCGTTCTCCAAGCGCAGATGCTCCAGCACATCCCCGGCAAGGCACACGGCGTCACCGCAGCGTCCAGCAGGGACACCGGCGTGTGGCGAATCACCGCGAGCACCGCGCAACCCTAGGCGTAGTAGGGTTGAGGGCGAGCGGAGGAGGCCGCCAAACATAGATTGACGCAGACCATCAGGTGCGCCATCGAGAGGCAAAGCGAACGCGACCAACCGCGCCGCCGGAGACTACCGGAGACGGCCGGAGTAATTCGGCGACGACAATGGCGATTTCGGCGTCGCGGGAACATCGGGTTAGGGTTAGACGTGCAGGGACGAGGAAGGGGTGATTGTGACCGAACGGGCCAGAACGGGCCGACTTGGTCTGACCTAACCCGTTGGGTTCACCCTAACAGGTGGGCCCAGGGGCAAATTGGTCATTTCAGAATTTTATTTAAACAGGATTTTGACAAAAATCGATAAATGATTAATAACTCTAAAAAATAGACAAAAATATGCAAACCACTTAAAATTTTATTCTCTATCACAAATAATTATGTAATAGAATTTTTGAAACTAATGAATATTAATCATTATTAAATTCAAGAATAATGAATTAATATGAGCCATTAAAAAATAAACTCCATATTTTTAATGAATAAATAAGTCCATTAATTATTTTGGACTTAAAACAAATATTGGAAATATTCCAAGACATTATTTTCACTCTTAAGGAGTATTCTTAAATTGTTCTTATTCACCACCTCCGACATTAAATAATTAAGCATCGGGAAGGGGGAAACAAACCCTAAAAATCGAAAGCATGCATATTTGAATCTTTAACCATTGCTCTTATTGGACAATGATGCTATCTTTCAGAAACCGAGGACCAGGGTCAGTCCAAACAATCCAACTGCACTACCTTGCCATCACCAGGCAAGTTCATCACTTGATGGTGTCAATTTGAGTATTTTTACCAAATTACTTGCAAAGTACTATACTTATCACTCTTGCATGAAAAGCAAAATTGCTATCTTCATAATTATGAATATGACTATGTGGTGGGCAATGCCGCAATGGAACCATGGTATGAGTATGGTGGAGGTTCCATTGCAATGGGTTTATATCCATCTAGGATTAACAAGAAATATCGTCCAGTGATTCTTGTGTCGCAAGACCCGTGTTAACCATATGATGTGGAGTGGGACGAAATAGTCAGTTGTGTTTCTTCCTCTCGTTCATTAACGGATGCGCTTACCGTAGTCAGTTGAATCTCGAGGGACAACCGGAGTGGTTGGGGATCCTTAACTCCCCACGGTAATGCGGTCTATGATGGGTTGCAACGACCGGCGAAGGTATCAGGGCGAGGAACCTGATAGTAGTCAGGTCGGATGGTATCCTATGGATACGCTGGCCGGCGAGGACCCAAGGTCGGAATTGCAACAAAGGGTGGGTGTTCGGGGTCGCGGAGGAACACAATGATTGGCTAGGACCTTATACTGGGCCTCACACCAAGGAAGTGTGGACGGGAAAGATGCCCGGTTGGCACCAAGGTTAAGATCTCTTATGGGTAAAGCAACACACCTGTGCAGAGTGTAATGAATCATGACATGTCACTCCCTGTTCCAGACACCCGGTGAAGACTGACGGATATAGTTCTTCTGAATAAAAGCAACCATTTGAAGAAATGTTTAAAAAACATGCATTGGTATTAGACTTTCTGGTCTAGTGTCGTAGCTAGTGCATTAAACACCTCTTTCCTATAATGAACTTGTTGAGTACGCTCGTACTCATACCTCTTATAATCTCATGCTTAGATTGTTTGACTCATCTGGAGGAGGCCACTGATGGACAAGAAGGAGCATATGGGATCTGCTATGAAGAACCAGACCTCTCTGGAGGAGTCGAGGGGGTCAACTACCTGATCGTGTACGAAACCGGGGAGGTTCCAGAAGAAGACCACGCTTAAGTGACAATAGTAGTAGTAATAGTCGGGCAGCACGAACTCTATAGTATTTAGCTGCTCGAGTAGAATAATGTTTAGCCTGCTCAGACCTATATTGTATAAGTTAAGTAGGGTTCACCTAGAACCTAGGAGTTATCCTCTATGGACCCAGGAGGAGCTCCAACGTGATATATATATATATATATATATATATATATATATATATATATATATATATATATAGCTTGTAATATTAAGTGACTGGAATAAAGACCAACTATGCTTCTGTTGTACTACTCCGAGGGATGTAGTATATGCGGATTGGTACTTCGTACATGTTATGTCAACGACTGGCATACTACAACATGCAGTGGTATGCAGGATCACCACAAACCCCTACTATAACTGCTATCTGATAAAATTTGTCAACCGTGTGAGTGCCCTTGCAAGTATTTTCTTTGCGAAGGGGGAACACATCGGCTAGGTTATGTTTGCAGAGTATAGAATTGTTAGTGCGCTTTTCTAGCACTTGTAAGTTGTGAGTGTCTCTATAGGTTTTTAGTGCTTGCGCGCTTCCACTTAACCCCACCATATTGCCTATGACGTCCTCTTGCGTCCTCTAAATCCCCTGCGTGCGTCAAGTACAAAGGACGATTGGTTGATGCATGCTTAAACGTCTTGAAGTCTTGTTAAGCACGAACCCATACTTATTGCTGCTTTGGGACATAACCGGGCAGGTATGAAGATTATTGCGATGAAGAACCGTGCTAGCAAGGTCACCCTTCCGGAATGGCCTGGGCATGGTTAAGGACGCCACTGGTTATCTTCAGGACTCTTAGTCCGATTTGTATCTTATCCATACTTAGACGTAGTTGATCTTATGTATAATTTGGATCTTTGTATTGTATATTGTATTCTTGACTCGTTGTAGTCGTTGTTGTAATATATGTTTCTTGTGGGCTCTATTGTAAATCTGTTGTAATGTAACCGCTCGTGGTAATTCCTCTGGCATCACGTGATGTGATTCGTCGCGCGCGTCGTGTCAGAGGACGTCTCAGAATCGATACGTGCGGATTTCGGTGGAATCGCTAGAATCCTCATGATACCGGTTCCGGGGCGTCACACCTTCCAAACTTAAAGAGGACGAGGCGATGGTACAGAGATGCATGGAGGTCGCTGCGGGCTGTGTGCATCACGGGCCGTGGGAGGAGGTGGCAAACAAATGAGAGCGGTGGGGTTGACGAATCGAGGTCAGCCTGAATTTGATGTTAGCATTCCTATTCTAAAGCTATTGTTATAAGATCTCCTTAGAGCATCTCCACCGGCGCGCCCCAAATAGTCACCGGCAGGGTCGCCGGCACTGCTGTATGGAGGGCGCCGACAATGCATCCTATATTTGGGGACGTTGTTCCCACACCGGCGCCTCCCAAACGGCAGCCCCAAAACTTTTTCTTTTCTTTTTACAATATTTTGAATCAACATACCAATCACATTTTATTCATACTATATTCAATAATTCATACAATCACACAAATAGTACTTAAATTATTCATGCAATCAACTTAAATTATTCATACAATCAATCAATCAAACAAATGGAAATTAAATTATTCATACAACCAAACAAATAGAAATAAATCATGCATTGTTGATGGCTCCTCTCCTCGCCCACAAATGCGCAGCTAGATCCGCCTTAAGTTGTGCATGGACATCTGCATCTCAAAATTCATTGTGCATATGAAGAAAAGCGGCAAATTCTTGGGGTACATGCTCTAACTCAGCAAGTGGCCCTTGATAATCAAATGATTGATCATCCTACACAGGTTCATCGCGCTCGCTCTTAATCATCATGTTGTGCATGATCACACATGCGTTCATGTCGTCGTGGTGAACAGACAGATGCCATAGGATGGCTTAAATTGGGGCCGAATGGACGCTAGAGGATTCGGGGGAGGGTTTGCGATCAGATGGGATGAACTTCCGGATGCTTTCCTCAAGAACACAACCAAAGGCCGGTATGCAAGAAGAGAGACAGGGGGAAGAACTCTTTACTAGATCGCTTGCTTCATTGATCTCAACATGATTACAGATGCTTGGATACAAGTTCTATCGTCTAATCTCCTCTGTGGACACGCGCCTGTATGAGGCAGTACCCCCTCTCCTTATATAGGGGAGAGGGTGGCTTAAAGAACAAGAAACCCTAATGGCATCTTTGACTGGACAAACTACTTTACAAAGCTACTTTAATCATAGATGACGCCGGAGTCTTCTTTAATTAGGGACGCTGACGTCCTCCAGCTTCTTTCAGCGTCATCTCTCTCTTTGGCGCCAGAGCTCTGATTAAAGCCGCTTTGCTTAGCTCATCCTTGTCTTCTTGCTCTGAAGAGAATCTTTGACCAGTCCCGCCGACAGGCCCTTCTCTTCGGTATCTTCTTTACCGGGTTCCGGCATACCCCCTTGGGGATACCGGCTTAGCTTCACTTAGCCCAAACTCTTACCTTTGTGTTCCGGTAAGAATATTAAACCGGTATCTCGATGGCTCGAACCATCCGGTTTGGCATGCCTTTGGCATACCGGGGGTCATCCCCCCAACATTAGTCCCCGAAGCTGGTATAGTCTGGCGGATTCTATCCTACAGACCATGCCAGGTTTTTATCTTTTTAGGATACCGGTTTAATCTCTCCGGCTTCGAACTTGGATCTGGCATCTTTGCCCTTATTTGTCTTTTCTCTCTTTGCAAGGCATCCCCCGGCATCTCTTTTCTCCGGTATCATTCGCATTTACTCTTTCCTCGGCGAAGTCGAGAATATTTCGGGCCCCGCGCCTGTCAGTGACATGCGCACTGTTAACTGGCGCGCCAGTGTCAGATGTCACTTCGCTTCAACTCCCGCGCGTTCATTAAATGCACCACTGCGGATCCCACTAGCCACTTCGGATCTCGTGTGTGCCTCCGTGTGGCTTCTTATTTTTTCGCGTGTACTTCCTCGCCACGTGGCGGCCCGTGGTGCGAACCGTCGTGGGCCGCGAGGCGAACCGCCGCGGCCCGGCGGTTTTCGGCCCACCTTCTCTCTTCTTTATAAGGAGAACTGCCCTTTCTTCTTCCTCTTCTTGCATTCCCCAACCTTCGCGCACAGTACTCCTCGCCTTCTGCGCCTTCGCCGCTCTTCGTCCGCCGTCGTTCGCTTGAGCTCTGTCGCCCGGCGAACTCACGCCGCGTTTCCGCCGGACCTCGCCGTGCGGAAATCTTCCGCAGCACCTCCGTCGCGCCCGCAGCATTCTTGCTTCTTCGCGTCCTTCTCCGCTTCACCGTCGATGGTGCTCGTCGGCGACAGTAGGTCCGCTCCTTCGCCGGCGAACGTCTTCCCCAGCGACTGCGCCGCTCGAGGTTAGTGCCAATCTCACTTTGCTTGCCATTTGCTTGTTTTCTAGATCTTGGGTCGATAATGTTCTTATTTCCTCTTTTTCTTTGATTTTCTTCTTACTCGTAGATCTTCGCGCGGGGTTCAACTGTGGGATTTCTGTTTTTTCGCCTCCAAACCCATGTCTAGCGAGGAATCTTCCTCTGCTTCGTCTTCTTCCTCCTCCGGTAGCCGGCGTAGACAATCTTCCGGTGGATCTACGGCTTCAGATCCGATGGATACCGATTCCGGCAACCAGCAGGGATCCGGTAGCCGCCAAGAATCCGGTAACCACCTAGAATCCGGTAGCTCTAGCCAAGCATCCGGTAGCTCTAGCCAAGCATCCGGCGTAGAGCCTTCCCCCATCACTCGTGGAGCCTGGATGGGCTCCAATGTTACCGAATACGAGATCGATTGGCTATACCGGTCCCGCAGGATTCCGGAAGGAGTAACCTGCCGACTTCCCGGTGACGAAATTGAACCGGAGCCCCAGCCCGGTGAACATGTTGTTTTCCTTGCTCATTTTGAGCATGGCTTCGGCCTTCCTGCCTCGCCTTTTTTCCGGGAGTTCTTAGATTTCTATGAACTCCAACCTCATCACCTTCCTGGCAATGCCATCTTTTACCTTTCCTGCTATGCCACCTTCATGGAGGCCTACATCGGCATTCGTCCCACTCATGAGATGTTTGCCCGCTTCTTTTCTCTGCGGATTAATTCCGTTCAGGGCAAGGAAATTCCTAAGCCCAAGCCGCCTGTGGAGTGCGGGTCCTGCATCGTTGGCTCCCGCCAGGGGAGTCCTTTCTTTAAGTTCACCGGCCTCGAGTCCTGTCGCGCCTGGCAAGGAACTTTCTTCTACGTGAAGAACAATGGCCGCGCGAATCTCATTGATCTTCCGCCGTTCAAAGTGGGGCCTCCCAGTAGAGCCAACTGGAGCTATAACCCGAAGACGGATCACACCGAAACCAACCGGGTGGTACGCTTCATGGCCACTTTGAAGAAGGAGACCAACATCTGCTCGGATGATATCATTCGCACTTTTATTTCGCGCCGGGTGCTTCCTCTCAAGCGTCGGGTGCATAGGATGAGCGGGATGTACGGTCCTGGCGATCCCACCAAGATCACAGGCCGTCCCCTTAGCAAGAAGGACGTCGTCCGCAAGGCTAGGCAGATCTGCCAAACTGCCATGCCGTTTGACTGGGAATGGGGCCTCCTTCCCCTCAGCACTACTAACCCTCCGACCCAAGAAGTAAGAGATTACGCAATTAGGGTCGGTTTTGCCGGTAACTTTTTTGCTCTTGTTAACCCTCTTTTTTCGTGTTTCAGGCCAAGGACCGCTTCCCCCTCATTCAAGCAGAGCGGCGTGGGATCTGCGTGAACCGCGCCCTTGACTCCGTCGACCCAGATCCCTACATTTTTTGGAAAGATCTGAAGATGGGCAAGACCCCAGCCTCGCGCCTTGGCAGGTCTCCGCCGAAGCCAACCGGTTCTTCGGATGATCTGACCATGCTTGAGGTATTTTTCTTTTCCGGTTTCTTCTTCTTCTTTCATTGTTGCTTTTTCGCGAATCGCTTCTTAGGCATTTTTAACTCATAGGTCCATGAGCACGTGCCGCCCTTGCGCGCCGAGGCCGGCTCCGAGTTTGTGGACAAACTCATGGCCCAGGGCCAAAAGAACAAGATGCCGGCATCTGATGCCGGTTCCAGTCAGGCCCCTCCCTCCAAGCGCTTCCGGACTGAGCCCTTGGGGGAGAAGGAAGTGGGCATGCGTCGCTACGGGCGCAAGCAGATGCCGACTGCCTCCGGGTAAGTTTCTTGTTTTCTTGCTTGCCTCTTTTTGCCAAGTTCTTTTTCCGGTTGCTTTTCTCCAACTGTTTTTCTTTCTTTTTCTCAGCCCTGCACTCAAGCTTGGCTCAAGGCCAGCGGGCTCTGAAGGTTCCGCAAGGACCTCAACCCCTCCTCCTCGCTCAAGCCCAGCACCATCTGGTGCCGGCAACATCTCTGCCTCCCCTTTGGGGGGCACAACAAGTTTGGGGCGTGCGGCCCCTACACCGCCAGAACACTGCACGGAGGAGGATCTTTCCTTCCCTCCAGAGAACCAGGATACCGGCGCCAGCAACATCGGCGCCGAGGAAGAAGCTGTCGGGCGGGCGGAGCCTTCGGCTCCTCCCGTCCTTGAAAAGAAGACAACTTCCGCGCCGGGAACTTCCGCGCCGGAAAGTTCCAACCTGGGTGACGCGCCTAGCGCTCCCCCTTCTCCACGATCTGCTCTAATGCCACCGCCAGATGCTCCTCGCATCAAGCCCTCCGGGGCTGCTCCAACTGCGCTGCCGCCCAAGATCTCCAAGCTTATCAAGGGGAAGGCGACGGCCTCCAACGCCCCTTCCGGCGGCCAGCAGCCCCTGGTGCTGCACGTCTCCAAGGCCGCCAGTGCTGCTAGCAAGAAGGCCACCGGCCTGCTTGGCCGTATCACTGAGTTCCAGCGCAGGGGCCGGGAGCTGGGGCATCTGCTGCCCTACGCCCAGAAGTGGAACGCCGCAGATATGACTCCGGCGACCCGCGGTATGGGCAAGGACAGGCTGCCGGCACCTGACCCCGTTGGGGACCGGTCTTCCGAGGAGCACTTCATGCGGCTTCGCTGCGCCGTCAAGGAGCTCGACAGCGCGTGGTATGATGCCACGAACAACTTGATGGTACGCTTTACTAACTCTTTTCAACTTTTACCGGTTTCCTTGCTTCCGGATTTTTTCTATCTTTTCTTTAGTTTCATGCCGGTTCCTCTCTTGTCTATCTTCCCAGCCCCCGAGTTTTGTGGTGAGAGCGCAGCTTTTAGCACAAAACTTTAACCTAAAAACATAGCGTGAAACCGGTACTGCCAGTCCCCGAGCTTCGGGTTAAGAATTTTGTTCTTAGCGCGAAACTTAGCTTAAAAAGGCGCAAAACTAGCACAGCCAGTCCCCGAGTTTCGGGTTAAGAACCTTGTTCTTAGCGCAAAACTTAGCTTAAAACGCGCGAAACTAGCACTGCCAGTTCCCGAGTTTCGGGTTAAGAACCTTGTTCTTAGCGCAAAACTTAGCTTAAAACGCGCGAAACTAGCACTGCCAGTCCCCGAGTTTCGGGTTAAGAACCTTGTTCTTAGCGCAAAACTTAGCTTAAAACGCGCGAAACTAGCACTGCCAGTCCCCGAGTTTCGGGTTAAGAACCTTGTTCTTAGCGCAAAACTTAGCTAATCTCTTTTTCTTGAACAGCTCACGGCTGACGCTCGGAAGGTCCTCTTTGAGGAGCTTCTATGGGAACATCGGGACCTCGCTGAGGCACATGATAAGTGCCAAGGTAAGTTTTTGTACCACCGGCATCTTCTTACCGGAAACCTTTTTTCCTCCTAACATTTATAATTTTTGCTTAACAGTGATCCCGGAAGCTTCCATTGAGGCTCTCAAGGAGCAGCTCGCCGCCGCCCAACGTACAATTTTCCCTCTTTCCTGTTAGCTTGGTTTTCTTTTCATCTTAACCAACACAATTTTGTTAACACCTTCTTTTCCAGGTTACAGGGGAGAAGGACCAGCTCATCCGGCAGCATCAGGAGGAGCTGAGCGCCCAAAAGACCAGCTACCAGGAGCTCAAGTCCCAGTTCATCTAGCTGGGGCTTGATCATGCTAAGGCTTTCAAAGCTGCTGAAGCTGATGCAGCGGCCAAGATGCATGAGGCTCTTGAAGATGCCGGCAACGCCAACATGGTGTTGCAAGCTGAGCTGGAGGAGCTGGCCAAAGCCCGGAAGGCTGCCAAGGAAAAAGCTGCACGGCTGGAGGCGGAGCAGAAGGAGTACAACCAGCTGGTCGTGCAAACTGACGCACATGCCTACCGTAAGTCCTTTCCTTTTGCACTTTCTGACTACTGCCCACAAGCCTTTTTTCTTCCGATCGCATTTTCTTTTCGTTATCTTTCCTTCCGGTTGCATTTTCTTCCGGATTCCTTTCCTTAGCCTTTTTCTTTCTTTGCACAGGCCTCTTCCCGGACTCTCAGAGGTTTGCTGTCAAGAAGGTTGACGAGCACCGCACTGCCCAGGGCCAAGAGAATCTTGGCGTGCCATGGACCCCCTATGACCATCTGGTCGCGCTGAGCGCGCGGGTGTCTCATATGCGCGCCATAGATCGCAACCTATCTGACATTCCTGATGTAGCTACCCAGCTCTTCAGGACTCTGTGGCCTGGCGAGGAGGTGCCGGATACTTTCTCACTGATCAGCGACCGCCTTAAGGGCGCCGGCAAGAGGATCCGCGAGTGGCAGTGCTCTGCTGCCCGCGCTGGAGCAGACTCTGCCCTCCGCGTTGCTTGCTCATGGTATCCGGAGCTGAACTTGGATGCCCTCACCGGAGTGCGCGAAGGCGCGGAAACCGATCTGGACCCGATTCTTACCGCTAAGCGGCAGGATCGCGCGTACCACATCGCGGAGTACGCTGACATGCGCACCTTCATCCCTCCCCCTCCTGACATCCAAGATTATCTCGACGAGGAGGAGGATGAAGCCGAGGAGGAGCCTCTGGGCGATGCCGGTGCTGGCGATGCCCCTCCTGAAGCCCCCGCTGCCTGACCATCCACTTGCTTGAAAATTTACCTGTGTTATGCTCTTTGTTCCTGCTTATCTCAAAACAATGTCCCGTTAAATTCTACCCCGGTATGCCGGGGTTTATGATGTAAAAACTCTAAGTTCGCTTTTGGTTGCCGTACAACAGTTTATGCCGGTAAGTTATACCGGTAGTCGATTATCTTAAGTTTGCCTTAGCATATTTGCTTTTGGTTTTGCTTTTATCCTGCACTGCAAAGATTTCTAAATTGTTTCCGCATCCAATTCGATGCACACTTGGTTCTTTTGCCTTGGCTCTGCCTGCCTTCTCTGGGCGTTCTTTGGCGTATGAGCGCAAGGTTCTTTCACCAAACAAGCATTTTCTTGAACTTAGAAATAACTTCGAAATTTTGCAAAAAACCGGTTTAACCGGGGTTAGTTAAATTTTTCCGGATTGTTTGTTCCCACTCTCTCTCTTCGCGGTTCGCGTGCTTAGTCGCTACCGGTTTATCTTGCTTGCCATGAAGCCGGTTTGCGGACAACAGCAGAGTCGAAGACTCCGGTAGGTTTAGCACGCTACTAAACCGAAAAGAAAAAATGTTCACCAAGCAACCGGTGAACTGAAAAAAATAAACATGTTGCATGCAACTTAGGTTGGGGTTGTCCCCGAGATTCATTTGAGGTTCCGACATCTTTTATTCATAGCATGTAAGGTACAAAAAGGAACTTCTTACGCCACAACTTCAAGAGTAGAAAGGACGCAACAGAGCTACGTTCCATGGACGCTTGCTCTCCTCTCCGGACCTGTCCGCCTTTCCTTTCTTCCACTCCTGTGCATCGATCAAGTAGTATGCATCATTGTGAAGCACTTTGCTTACAATGAAGGGACCTTCCCATGGTGGTGAGAGCTTATGCCGGCCTTCAGTGCGCTGCACTAGGCGTAGCACCAGATCTCCTTCCCGGAAAACTCTCGGGTTAACCTTCCGGCTATGATAGCGTGCGAGGTTTCTTTGGTAAATGGCTGTTCTTGCCAAAGCCAGCTCTCTTGCTTCTTCTAGCAAGTCCACATCATTTTCTCTGGCCTCTTTGAGCTCTTGCTCAGTATAGAGCTGTACCCTTGGTGAACCATGAATGATGTCAGTTGGTATGGCTATACACTCGTATACCATGAAGAATGGAGTGTACCCAGTGGACCGGTTTGGAGTTGTTCTTATGCTCCACAACACTGATGGTAGCTCATCAAGCCAACACCCCGGTGACTTTTCTACCGCCTCAACGAGCCTTGGTTTGATACCGGAAAGTACCAAAGCATTCATTCTTTCCACTTGGCCATTGCCTTGTGGGTGTGCCACTGAGCACAAATCCAACCGGATGTTGTTGTCCTCACAAAACCTTTTGAACTCACCTTGAGCAAAGTTGGTTCCATTGTCAGTGATGATGCTGTGCGGGTATCCATACCGCAAAATGACATCTTTTAAGAACTTCACCGCTGTATGCCCATCACATTTTGCGATAGGTTTCACTTCTAGCCATTTGGTGAATTTATCCACCATAACCAAGATGTGAGTCATGCTGCTCCTTGCAGTTTTGAATGGGCCGACCATATCGAGGCACCAAACGGCAAACGGCCATGTTAATGGTATTGTTTTTAAACCGGACGCTGGGGTATGATTTTGCTTGGCGTACCTCTGGCACCCGTTGCATTTTCTTACTAAATCCTCGGCGTTTTCCAAAGCAGTGGGCCAATAAAACCCATGCCGGAATACTTTTGCTACCAGCGCCCTTGATGAAGCATGATGGCCACATTCTCCTTGGTGAATCTCCTCAAGCATTTCTTTCCCTTCTTCCGGTTCCACACATCTTTGAAGGACACCGGTAACGCTTCTCTTGTACACCTCACCATTGATGAATGTATATGCTTTGGACTTTCTTTGGATTCTCCTTGATTCATTTTCGTCATCCGGCAAGGTGCCGTTGATCAGGAATTCCTTAATAGGTTTAACCCATGACGGTGTCTCTCGAACCAAAAACACCGGTGCATCTATCTCCATGCTATCTACCAGCATCGTTTCTTCCGGTACGGCTGCAGCAGTCCCCGAGTTTACCGGTGCAGTCCCCGGGTTGACTTCATCGATATCCATGGGTACTACATGCGATTCCGGTACGAAAATTGATTTCGATTCCGGGCTTGGTTTGATCGATGGTACTCTTAAGTGTTCCAAGGCTATTCCAGGAGGAATTTCCTGCCTAGATGAGCCCAGCTTGGACAAAGCATCCGCGGCTTCGTTTTCTGCCCTTGGCACATGGTGAAACTCACAGCCCTCAAAGAAGCCGGCAATCTTTTGCACGTGAAATCTGTACAAGGCCATGTTTGCATCCTTCGCGTCCCAATCGCCGGAACATTGCTGCACCACAAGATCTGAATCTCCATAGCAAATGATCCGGTGCGCACCGATTTCTTTTGCGACCTTTAATCCATGGATCAAGGCCTCATATTCAGCGACATTATTCGATGCCCTGAAATGTACTCGCAAAACATACCGAAGATGATCTCCTTTTGGTGAGGTGAGCACCACACCGGCACCTAGACCCTCTTTAAGTTTGGATCCGTCAAAGTGCATCTTCCAGTACTCTGCCCTTTGGTCTGAGGACTTGTATTGCATTTCCGCCCAATCAACCAAGAAATCAGCTAAAGCTTGTGATTTTATGGCATCCCTTCTTTCATATACCGGCACATACGGTGACAACTGGATTGCCCATTTTGCAATCCGGCCGCTGGCGTCTTTATTGCACATGATATCGGAGATGGGTGCCTCACTCACCACCTTCATGGGGTGCTCCTCAAAGTAGTGCTTGAGCTTCGTGGCGGCCATGAACACGCCATAAGTCATCTTCTGAAAGTGAGGGTAGTTTTGTTTTGAGAGGGAGAGCACCTCGCTCAGGTAGTATACCGGCCTCTGCACGGTTTTTCCGTCCTCTTCTCGTTCTACCACAACTACAACACTAACCACCCGGTTCGTTGCTGCTATGTAAAGCAACATGGGTTCCCTTTCTAAAGGTGAGGCCAAGATTGGGGCCGTCGCAAGCATGGTTTTTAGCTCTTTAAACGCCGCGTCTGCCTGAGGGGTCCAGACGAACGTATCAGATTTTTTCATTAGGGCGTATAATGGCAAATCTTTCTCTCCTAGCCTGCTTATGAATCGGCTTAGCGATGCCAAGCTTCCGGTAAACTTTTGTACGTCCTTTAGTTCTCGTGGGATAGTCATTCTTTCTATTGCCCGGATTTTTACCGGATTGACTTCAATGCCCCGGCTTGACACAAGGAAACCGAGCAACTTGCCGGCAGGGACACCGAAAGTGCATTTTGCCGGATTAAGCTTCATCCGGAACCGTCTTAGGTTATCGAATGTTTGCCGGATGTCATCGATTAAGGTGTTCTTTACCTTAGTTTTTATCACAATGTCGTCTACATAGACTTGCACATTCTTTCCGATTTGATCAAACAAGCATTTTTGAATACAGCGCTGGTACGTTGCACCAGCGTTGCGCAAACCAAAGGGCATAGTGACATAGCAATAAGCCCCATGCGGGGTAATGAACGCAGTTTTTATTTGATCTTCCTTTTTCAAGGGAATTTGGTGGAAACCGGAATACGCATCCAGGAAGGACAACAACTCACACCCAGCAGTTGAATCAATCACTTGATCGATCCGTGGCAAAGGAAAAGGATCTCTTGGGCAAGCCTTGTTTAGGTTGGTGTAGTCGATGCACATGCGCCATACCTTTGGAGCTTTTGCCTCCAGGTTCTCATCTTTTTTCTTTTCGACCATTACCGGATTGGCCAGCCACTCTGTGTGCGTGACCTCCACAATGAATCCGGCAACGAGCAGTTTGGTCACTTCTTCTCCAATAATCTTCCTCCTATCTTCAGCGAACCGGCGCAAGGGTTGCCGCACCGGCTTGGCGTCTTTCCAGACATTTAAAGAGTGCTCAGCCAGCTCCCTCGGAACACCCACCAAGTCGTCAGTTGACCAGACAAAGATATTCCGATTCTCACGGAGGAAGCTGACGAGCGCGTTTTCCTATGCTTGATCGAGTCCGGCACCGATGCGAACGGTGCGCTCTGGGTAAGCCGGATCCAGCACAATGTCCTTTGTTTCATTTGTCGGCTTGAATGCCGGTGAGCCCAAGCTTCCACTCATTGCCGCTAAACTCAACTGTGAGGACTGAGCCAGCGCAACCGCGGTTTGCATTCTTCTTTTTTCCTCCGCGATCACCAGCGATTCCGCTAGGTTTGATCCGGCAGATGCAGTTTCCAGTGAGACCTTATAGTTCCCCACCACAGTTAAGGGTCCACGAGGTGCCGACATTTTCATCTTGAGGTAAGCTGTATGAGTCGTAGCCATGAAAGCTGCCAACGCTGGTCTTCCCAGCAACGCATGGTAAGGACTGTCTAGGTCCACCACTTCAAACTCAACATTTTCAACCCGGCAATTGTCACGTCCTCCAAACGCTATGTCCACCCGAACTTTTCCTACCGGAGCACAGGACAAGCCCGGAACGATTCCGTGGAACGTTGTACGCGTTGGCTGAAGCATGTTTTCTGTTATGCCCAGCGTATGCATGGTATGCTTGTACATGATGTTTATGCTGCTGCCGTTGTCTATCAGCACCTTGCTGAATTTTACTCGGGTTTGTGGCCCTTTCATGATTGGGTCCACAACAAGAGCATATCCACCCGGATTCAGCATGATTTTGGGGTGATCCTTAAATGACCAGGTAATTTCCTGATCTGACCACAGCATGTATCTGGGAACTGCCGGCATCACGGCGTTCACCTCCATGGAGCGGCGATGCACACTTTGCCTGTCTGTCGGCTCAGTGACAAAGACAACACAGCACAGATGCGGGCCCTCGTAAACATTTCGGCCTAAAGGTGCCGGTGGAGGTGGTTGATCATCGTTTTGCTCCACTCGGTTAACTTGCTGGTATTGTTGCCTATTTGGCTGATGCTGTACCGGTAAAGCATTTGCTCCGGTGAGTGGTGGCGGTGGTGGTAGTTGTTGCTGACGCATCATATCTTGCGATGGCGGCAACACTGTTGAGCACCCTTGTGCTTGCGCGTCCTTTACCACTCCTTTTTGCATCAAGTACTTGGTCCAGGAACAATCCTTCGTCAGGTGATTTGACGGGTGATCCGGGTTTGGCGTGTGCCACCGGCAAGGTTGATCCATGGCGGCTTCCATGGTGTATTTTACGGGTTCATGCCAATTCTTTTTCTGGCCCCAGGGTTTCTTTTCGACCCACTGCTTTTTTGGACCCACCCATGGCTGCGATCCGGTTTTTTGCCTTTGGCTGCCGCCGGCATCATAATTTTCTTGCACGGCAGCAACGTGCTGCGGAGCGTACCTTCGATCCAGGAAATCTTCCCTTCTCTTGTTGTTCCGTTTGTCCCGGTATTGTTCCTGTCGCTGCTCCGGCTCAGCTTGTACTGCTGGTTGCAATGGGTCTCCCAATGCATAGCTATCCGCCACACGCATCATCTCTGCCAAAGTTGCTGGCATGCTTCTCTGCAGCTTTTGCCACAGCGGTGATCCTCTCCGGCATCCTTGACTGAACCAAGCAATTTCTTGTGCTTCAATCACTCCTTCACACGTGTTTCTTGTTGAGTTCCATCGGGTAAGATAATCCCTGTCTGTCTCACCGGCACGTTGCTGGCATAAAGCGAGCTGTTGGGGCCGGTTTGGCCTCTTGTAAGTGCTACTGAAGTTGTTCATGAAGGCTTCCTCAAAGTCCAGCCATCCGTTAATGCTTCCTGCCGGCAAGTTGTTAAGCCAAATCCGTGCAAGGCCTACCAGGTAGGACGGTATGATTCTCACCGCCCAACGCCGGTTTACTCCACCACCAGCTACATAAACAGCTGTGACATAGTCCGCCAGCCAATCTTCCGGCTTGGTCGTGCCATCATACGTTTTTGTGTCTCGGGGCAGCTGGAAATTGCGTACCGGTGGCTCTTCTCCCATGATCGGTGGGCCAAAACATTTTGGGCCAGGAGGACCCTCAGATTCGATCATTTTGGAAAGATGTACTATGTCCAGCCTGTGCCTCGCATCCTGGTCTGGCAAACATCTCTCCCCCAGGCGATCCCCCAAGGGGTTCCGGTAGACTCTTGTTCGTTCTACTTCGGAATCTCCCTCTTCGTATCTTTCCGGTTCCGCGGCTCTTGCCTGTCGGTACCTTGGTGGTGGCATTTCCTCATACGCTGTCCTTGCAGCTCGATTATTTTGCCCGGTTTCATATCTACCGGCATGATTATTTCCGGCATAGCCTCCTCTGGCGTAGCCTCGACCTGCCCCTTGGCTTTTTCTACCGGCATCGTGTTGCCCGGCTTGTTGTTTTCCGGCAAGAACTGGATCGTACACAGTCATCTGCTGTGCGTTCATCTCTTTTTCTCTTCTTCTGTCCGGATGGGGGGACGATGCCTGCCCATGGGACTTACTTCCGGCATTCTTTGTTGAACGCGCGGATTTTGAGGCCGCGGCCTTGTTCAGCTTAGCCAGCTGTTCAGCATTCTGCTGCTCAATAGTTTCCAGCAGCTCTCTAACACGCTCTTGCTGTTTTGCCAAAGCATCTCCAGACAGCGATTTACATAGCTCTACTGCAGCTTTAGCAGCTTTTATAGTTTTATCCGGGCTACTGTACTTAGGTTTTTCCACGATGCTAACAGATGCAGAGGTACTTTTGCCGGCAAGAACTTCTTTGCGCAAATCCTGATCTAGGTTGCGAGCTTTTAGCCGGTTCTCCGGTATCCTAGCAGCATGAGCGCTAACAGAAGCAAAGCCATGGGCAGCGTTATACTCACGTAGGGTTAGGTTCAGCTCGCGCTGCGCCCGGACGATGTCGGCGCCGTTGGCGAGCAGCTTCTGGCGTTGTGCCTCCAGCTCCGCCTGAGCCGCTGCCGGGTCGATGTTCTGCGCGATGGGCGTTGCCAGCATGTTCATCGCTGCTTGGAGTGGTGTTGCCGGTGGTGCGGAAGATGCTCCCGCAGCGCCAGCATCGCGCTTCAGCGGTGGCTTGGCCGCACGGGTCGAAGCCGCACGACCAGCACCTTCATCCACAACTTCTTTTCCTGCACCAACCACGCCAGTCATCATTACCTCGACGCTGCCGGCGGCGCGGCCAGCACAGAGCCACCTTGGTGGGTCCGGTGCCACCAGCACCGGCGAGAGGCGCTGGCGCACAGGGACGGTGCCGAAGTAGACGCGGTGGCTGCCGAACTCGATGGTGCGTCCGTTCTTGGGGAAGATGCCACTGTTGGCGAAGCAGCGCGCGTTGTGGTTGATGAAATCCATGTCGTAGATGCGCTGCACGAGCGCGGACACCGTACGCTCGCCGGCGACCTCGAGGATGCCCGCCCGAATGTGAACTCCTGCAAGCGCCACTTCATGCCTCACGGTGGGCGCCAACTATCGTCGTGGTGAACAGACAGATGCCATAGGATGGCTTAAATTGGGGCCGAATGGACGCTAGAGGATTCGGGGGAGGGTTTGCGATCAGATGGGATGAACTTCCGGATGCTTTCCTCAAGAACACAACCAAAGGCCGGTATGCAAGAAGAGAGACAGGAGGAAGAACTCTTTACTAGATCGCTTGTTTCATTGATCTCAACATGATTACAGATGCTTGGATACAAGTTCTATCGTCTAATCTCCTCTGTGGACACGCGCCTGTATGAGGCAGTACCCCCTCTCCTTATATAGGGGAGAGGGTGGCTTACAGAACAAGAAACCCTAATGGCATCTTTGACTGGACAAACTACTTTACAAAGCTACTTTAATCATAGATGACGCCGGAGTCTTCTTTAATCAGGGACGCTGACGTCCTCCGGCTTCTTTCAGCGTCATCTCTCTCTTTGGCGCCAGAGCTCTGATTAAAGCCGCTTTGCTTAGCTCATCCTTGTCTTCTTGCTCTGAAGAGAATCTTTGACCAGTCCCGCCAACAGGCCCTTCTCTCCGGTATCTTCTTTATCGGGTTCCGGCATACCCCCTTGGGGATACCGGCTTAGCTTCACTTAGCCCAAACTCTTATCTTTGTGTTCCGGTAAGAATATTAAACCGGTATCTCGATGGCTCGAACCATCCGGTTTGGCATGCCTTTGGCATACCGGGGGTCATCCCCCCAACAGTTCATCACCTCCCACATCTGAGAAATGGACCAAGTGAGAGCAAGGTACCTGATAATGGTGAAACGCTGCTGAAGCACCCTAAAAGCACGCTCAACATCCGTGTGTGCTGCTTCCTGGCATGTTGCAAAATAAACTTCCATCTCGTTTGCTGGAGAGGGAATTGTCTTCACAAATGTAGCATACGTCGGGTAGATACCATCAGCTAGATAGTACCCCTTATTGTATGTGTGGCCGTTTATCTCAAAGTTCACCGCAGGAGCTTGTCCCTCAGCTAGCTTGGCAAACACCGGAGAGCGCTGCAACGCGTTGATATCATTGTTTGTTGCTGCCATGCTAAAAAATGCATGCAAAATCCAAATGTCATGGTCTGCCACCGCCTCAAAAATGACACTGCATTCACCAGTATACCCCTTGTAGATCCCCTGCCAAGCAAAAGAGCAATTCTTCCAGCCCCAATGCATACAGTCAATGCTTCCGAGCATCCCAGGAAGCCCTCTTGTTGCATTTTTTTTTGCAGGATTCGAGCTGTATCATCTGCTCTTGGTGCTCTCAAATAGTCTTTAGCAAATACCGCTATGACGGCTCATCATAACTTGTAGAGAGTCTATGTACATGTCGACTCTGCCATCCGTAGGTAGTCATTGACTGTATCTGGAGGAGCTCCGTATGCAAGACAACGCATTGCAGCAGTGCATTTCTGAATTCAGGTGAAGTCCCACAAACCTGTGCAATCTTGCTTGGCCATGAGGTAGTTGTCGTACTCCCTGGCGCCGTAGACAATCTTCAAGAACAACGCCTTGTTCATCCTAAACCCGCGTCGAAATTCCTTCGGCGAATGAGTCGCATCATTGTTGAAGTAGTCGGTGTCAAGCAGCATTGCGCCGGCTTGACGATGCCAGTTGATGTTCTTCCTCTTGCCTGGCTTTGATCCCCCGCGCCGAGGCACGACGAAGAAAGGCTGGCGAACGCGCAACAAGCTTGTCAGAATCAGCTGCTGCTGTTGCCGCCGGACAGCCTCAGTGTTCCGCTCCTCCGTGAACAGCTGCACCATCATCTCGCCGTCGCTGTCCATCGCAGCAATCGGACTGACACCTTGCGGGGCGGGGCGGTTGTGCCGCGGTGGCGGCGAGCTCTATTCCGGACGAAACAACGGCCGCCGTTCGAGGGGGTGGCGGTCGTGTCGATGGACGGCGGTTCCTAGACAGACGGCGGTGTCTATTGCAAGCAGGGGGTGCAGCAACGACGACAATGGTGGCGATCTAGAGGGGTGGGAGTCGGCTTGGGCGTGGGTAGGAGGTGGGAAATCAATGTGTTTGGCTGCCCGGCGGAGCCCACGCTCATTTTCTGACGTGCTGCAAGGCGCCGGCGCGTCCGATTTGTGCCCTACGCGAAGGGGCCGACACGGGGATGCCGACGATTCTGTTGGGCTCGAAAATTAGCCGGCGCCGTTTAGGGCGCACCGGTGCGAGCCTAAAAACCACACCGGACCCCAAATCGCTATCGGGACCGCTATGGGGCGCGCCGGTGGAGATGCTATTAACGATCATCACACGGCATCGAGATAATCTGATTCGGTGATACTAACATAAGCTTTCAAAAGAGTATTCATTCTTTACAATGGGTCACATGATAGTACAAGTACACATCCAACAAGCATGCATTGCTCCACAATTACATACCATCATCACAATCTACTCCCCACGAAAAAGCAAGTTTCTCCAGCGATGTTCTTCCCCGTGGCAGCTAGCACACTCCTCGGATTAGTTGCCCAACTCCAACGTGCTCCTTACTTGGGGGCGAATGCCTGAAATCATACCAATGTTAGCACATAGATGGACTTGGACGATGGACATGCTCGTGTGTGGTATATGTATATGTACCCTGAAGATGGTGGCGTGGCCGGGGTCGGCGAGGTGGGCGAAGAGGTTGTCGATGGGGCCGGTGCCGGTGTACTCGGCCTGGAACCACGCGCCCATGACGGCGAGCATGGCGAGGCGGCCATTCTTGATCTCCTTGGTGCGCAGCTCCTTGAGCTTCTCCGGCGAGCCGTTGCCGTAGCCGAGTGGGTCAAACCACAGACCACCGGGGTACCTTACATTTCCAACAGGCAAATACATCAGTTGAATAGCACATGCAAGGAACAACATGTTTTGCTTGACGCGTGTGCGCGCGCGTACCCGACGTCGGTGCCGGTGAGCTTGTTGTTGGGGAAGATGGGGTCGGTGTTGACGGAGCCGGGCTTGATGATGTCTGCCCACCGGCGGCCCTCGGCCCAGCCGATGAGGATGAGCTCCACGACGAAGAGCGTCGTGGTGTCGGTGAAGTACTCCTGCTCGCCGGCGGTGTACCACGACGGCGTGTTGAGGATGCCGATCTTGGTCAGGAGCTCCGGGATGAAGATACCCGCCGCTCCCAGCATCGCCCACCGGCAGTGCACCAGCTCCGCCTGCACGTTCCACCGCAAGCTCTCGGGGTCCGATCCTGCAACAGGATTCGCAACAAAATCGATCAAAGTCTG
Organism: Lolium perenne; assembly: GCF_019359855.2. Lineage (NCBI taxonomy): Eukaryota > Viridiplantae > Streptophyta > Magnoliopsida > Poales > Poaceae > Lolium > Lolium perenne. Next base: position 71,449,905 of record NC_067245.2, read on the forward strand.
TTCACGTGGTCGATCGATGACACCAACAAACAGTGAATCACTAGTAAGGATTGGACATGGGAGATCGATCAGGACTTACCAAGACCCCATGGGTCAAAGCCGAAGTCTCCGGGAAGGCTGCATCAAGAACAGACAACACGATGTACACTGTCAGAGTCGATCCTCACATATGTTTGACTTGCGCGCAATGTGTTAGTACCGACCTGCCGTCGAGCCACGGGGGAGGGGTGCTCCCGGGGAACCAGATGGGCCTCTCGGGCGCCGCGGCGCGCACGGTGAACGACGACCGCGACGCGGCCTTGCCGGCGCCGAGGAAGGAGGTCCGTGCGACGGCCAGCCCATTGCTGGGGAGCGCCGCGACGGTGGCAGCGGAGGAGGAGGAGACTAGCGCCATCGTACCAGTACGCTCGCTAGGGGGGACGTGCGTGGTGCTGGGAGTGGAATTGAGCGTGTGGTGCGCGCGGCAGTTTATGGTGATCTAGCCGCGCGGCGCAGGGTGGCCCTGGCTTATCCCGGAGGAGATAGCGAGCGCGGCCGCGGCGTGCCACGCGGCAGGGAGAATCCGAATCCCTGGCTCCGCCGCTCCGGGACCCTGCTGACGTGGAGGCCATCCTGGGGCTCCTGATGAAAATCGGGGCAGAGGCACGCCATTGGACGACACGCCCTGCATTTGGCACGGCGAGGTATACTTGTATCGGCATGATGATATGTGCCTAGCTATATCCACGAAGAAATGACGATGATTAGCATTACAGGATATGCGTACGTGGCACACGCCAGGAGGTAGTTCTTTGCACGGACTCAACCACTGAATCTAAACTTTGTCCAATTTACTCTGAACCCCGTCCATCGGAGTACATTGCAAGACACGTGCTACCTCTGTTAATATTTAATTGATTTTAACCAAAACGTTATTTGTTCATTAGTTTTGTTTCCCTCGCGTTAATTAAATAGGAATCTAGGGAGTATAGCATTTCCGCGAGTATCAGCTAAAATCGAATAGCAGTTCTGACTTTTTCTCCGAATCGTTAACTCAGTGTTTCAATAGAGAGGGATGAACATGATCAAACGATACAAGTTACGTTGTACAGATGCCAATGGACTTGCATTTGGAGTTCACAAGCCTCTTATTGGTCAGCTACCGTGCCAACTCATTTCATATTGCTGCGGTAATCAGAAGCGGACCCAAAAATATTTTTAGAATCCCGATCAAATAGTGTCAAACAGTGTCAGACAATGTTAAATACACGCTAAATACGTATAAAATACTCATTGCCGGCCGACCGGAAGCCGGGGGAATGCCGGGGAATAGGAGCGCTACGCCCGCCCCGGGCGGTAATGTTCTTGCCAGCTAAAGCATAAATCGTTAAGGCTTTATATTTTTTGCGAATAGAACCATAACATTACGAGAAACATCGAACAATACAAACTCAATAAAAACGAAAATTGCAACGAAATTCTTGAGATGTTCTTCATCTTCAACCTCCAGACAGTGCTCTATGGGGCTTATGTGAACTTTAAACTCTGTAATATGAACCTTATATTTTATCACTCTGTTTTAAAATATAAGCAGTTTATAGCAAATTAAAATAATTTTCTAAAACAACTTATATTATGGAACGAAGTGAGAAGTATCTAATTAGTAGCTGGCACAACGCCTCCTTTTCACCAAAAGGCTCTAGGGAGGAAAAAATAAACGGCATCTTCCTGTTGGGATAGAAGGCAACACGATAAACCAATAACTGCTTGAATCTGTAGTGAACTTTGAGAATAGTTTCAGCCAACAAAATTACAACGAAAACAACACAATCGTGCACACATAACACAAGGATTGACGTGGAAAAAACTTGAGAGGTAAAAACAAAAGATGTGGACCGATCTGTCATGCAAATTTCCGCTATGAAAAACTAGAGTACATAGTCTTATCTAGATTATCTGGAGCTTTACAACACACTTCAACATGTTGCCGTCATTGTATGAGAGTAAAAGGGTTTCCCCTTCTTCTCCCTTTTCTCTCAAGAGGACACCTCGGTTGTTGGATGGAGACAGAAGCAACGGCTCACGCATGTTGGACTTATGAGCTACAATTGAGTTGCCAACACTCCTCAATATATAGGGATTAGCCCAAACCCCCTCCCACACAAGGTTTTCATTGCATGCGATATACTTAGGCCTTGTCTCTTGTCACCATGTTGGTCAAGATATCAAAATCATTGTCATGAGTGTGCACATTTTCAATTTGGTGTGCCAATTCTGAATCTATATTTGGTTGGAATTTAGAACATCTGGAACCCAATGGTAGTGGACATCAATATGATTGTACCTTTAATTAAAACTTGCATTCTTACTCAAGTGAATGACACTCTGGTTATCACAAGACAACACATAAATATCTTTCTAAACAAACCATTTAGCCATAATAACTTTTGCTCTATTTCTGCAAGGAATTCAACTTCACTTGTAGTCAATGAAACACACTTTTCATACATGTAAGTAATTGGCCCCCTCCCTCTGCCGACCACTTCCCCCTAACCCTAGTCGCCGCCCTCCCTATGTCTCCTTCTACCGGCGCCAGATCCCACCCGAGAAAAGCCCGTGCAGGAAGATGATGGCGGTGGCGGGGCGTCCCCTACTCCGGCTCGGAGGCGTGGCTGCGACAGTGAAACTTGAGCGGGCACCTCGGGATGACGTGTGCGTGGCCATGGAGTCGGTCACGCATCAATGTGGCCATGGCGTTGTTTACGCAACGATGTGGCCTCCTCCACCTTTGGTTGTCTTCATCATATGTGTAAAAGGATCTGACCAGTGGTGCTAGCTGCTGCCTCACGGCAGCTTCCGGGCTGCCGATCTTTTGGCTCGTGCAGTGCGTCGGTCCACAGACGGGAGGAGATGGTGGTCCAGCTACGGAAGCGGGTGAGGATGCCACCATTGACGGCGGTGCCCATGTGTGGTGATCCAGCATACCACTGCATGGTGTAGTACACACGTCGTTGACATAACACAAATGAAACACCGTTCCACTCATATTACATCCCTCAGAGTGGTACAACAGAAACATATGCGAGTCCAAGGTATGTCTATAGAAGGATACACAAACTGTTTACATAAGATCAACACAACCTCCTACTTTACAGTGATGTAAAACTTCAAATAAATCTCTAGAAGAACGACTCGTAGTCTAACTTATTTCTAATCCTAACTTAAGAGATATTTGGCTTGCTATAGAACTCTAGCTACTTAGGTGCTAGGTTTATGGAAATGTTCCCTTTTATTACTAGTCTAAGTTTCCATTCTAGCCGATGCAGAAGTTGACTCCATTGACTTCTTTGATTGGATTCTTCATCTTGTTGCAGTTGACTCCTTTGTCTTTGAGTTCCACGGTAGTTTCTCCTTCGGTGCCTTGATCTAAGAAGGGGTTTAAATGGGAGGGAATGAGTACGGGCGTACTCAGCAAGTTCATATTAGGAAATAGGTGTATCATGCACTAGCTACAGCCATAGACCAAAAAGTCATAGGCAATGCAAGTTTTCGTAAATATTTCAAAAGGTTTATTTTATTTTGAAAACTATGCCCATCAGTCTTCACAGGTTGAACAGAACTTCACGGAGTTCCTTTCCTGCCGCGTTCATAGTTCCCTTCCCGGAACAGGGAGTGACAGCCACAATTTGATACACTCTGCAGAGGTGCGTTACTTTTCCTATAAGAGAACTTATCCTTGTTGCCGGCCAAGAGTATATCCCCGTCCACACTTCCTTTGGTGTGAGGCTCAGTATAAGAACCAAGCCAATCACTGCCTTCTCCGCGACCTTGCATACCCACCCTTTTGTCCATCCGTACATCCCCGGTAGACTTCTCCCGATCATACGACTTTACCCCCGATATACTATGGACAATCCATCATAGACGATAGAGCCTCTCATCCACACGGATGGGGATTTTGAAGGATTTCCCAATCTACTGCAGTGTTATCCCCAACACCCAGCCAGGCTCCATCAAGTCCGTTGATATGCAAGAGGGAAAAGATACAGCTGACTTCCCCAGAGCCATTATAGATCTTATGGTTAACGCGATATGTACGGCGCTAGATCACTGCACGACATTGGTACTTAGTCCTAGATGAGTAGTACCCATGCAACGGAACCTCCACCAATCAACACATATCATGGTTCCATTGCCCACCACATAGTCATATTCATAATTGTAAAATAATACTTTGCTTTTAAATGCAAGAGTGATAAGTATAGTACTTTGTATATAATTTGATAAAAATAATCAAATGACATGAGAAAGCGATGAACTTGCCTTTCTTGACTGCAAGATGATGCAGGCAAAAGCTTCGATACATGAGAACTCCAAATTCTGAAATACCATCATTGTCCGGTAAGGACAATGTTTAAAGAAATGGAAAAGATGCTATAATGCATAGTATGAGATGCAATCGTCCCAAGCGTAACCTAACCTCGATGATTTAGGATGGATAAGTTGTAAAGATTTCTTTAGGGTGTGTTGCAATTTTAGGATGGTTCACAATCAAGGTTCTTATTAGGGTTGGTGATATTGTAGCATAAATAAGTGATATAATGCATCATAACAATCATACACACAAAGGAATGGTGGTTGCATAACAAGTCAGGAGTAGTTGTCAGTTTTGAGTTCTACAGGACATGGTTAATGATTATTTATATTATACTTCAAAAGAATAACTTTTAAAGAACATGTTAATTAAGAATTAATAAGTATTTCAAATAATACTAGGACTTCTATGGTTTGATTGGCATTTACACTTCAAAAGAATAACTTTTGAAGAACATGTTAAATAAAAATAAGAACTACTGTTAATAGAAGCTAAGTGCTGCTAGGGTTTACAATTGGGTTCATTTAGTTCATTATTAAGGACTATTGGTTCTTAACTTGGATATGTCTATATGCAGCAAGTATTAGCAGGTTTATTACTATGGTTGATTATAGGGATCATATCAGAGGATGGTTATTAATGTGGTACCATGGGTTAGACCTTAGGGTTACTATAACTTTTGATTTGCTTCACTAAGTGATCAATATCGGTTTTCTAAGCTAGGTGGTTTATTATTTCCCAAGTAGGGTTTAGTTGAATAGGGGCAAGTATGGTGAATTGCTGTCCAAAGTTGGTATTAGGGTTGATCACCATGGTTCTACTAAGGAATGATGGTTAAAGTTGATTCCAATGGTGTGATATTAAGAAATGGCGATCAATGGTGATAATAGGAGAGTAACAAGCTAGGGTTTACCCTAGGAGGCACTAGTTGATTTCATAAAGTTTATTCAAGAATGAAGACATGTAACGATGACTTTATGTGACTTGTACCTAGTTTTATTTTAGTAGATCATGATCATGCATTCATTTGTTTCTTACTAGGGTTCTATAGGTATAGGTGAAGCTTATATGATCACATGTGATAAACCTCTAGGGTTTTAGAATTGAAACTAATGTGGGATGATCACATAAAATAAAAAGATCACGGTTCTTATTTATATTAGAACTAGGTTTGCTACATTGTGATACAATTCCTAAAATGACAAATAGGCAATATAGGTGTGGTCACTAATTACTTTGAAGCAAAAGTAATAATGGTATTAGAATTAATTAATTTTAAAGATTTTCTAATTAAGATAAATACTATTTAGGTTTAATTTAGGAATTAGGGTTTTCTAGTTATGATTAGGTTTTAAAATAATAACTTGCTAATTAAAAATGTTTGAGTAAACAACTTTTGAACTCACAAAATAATATTATCTTTTAACATTTTCTTGTTTTATTATTAAATAAAAGAAATAGTAAATGATAAATTGCAAATTAAGGTTTAGGAATTATTATTATTAATATTTAAGTTCATAAAAATATGATAAAGAAAACTAACCTTAAGATTTTATTTACTTACAGATTGGTTATGATTTATTTTTGAAGCCAAACTAATTAATGAGTTTTATTTGAATTAAAGATAAAAGAAAAAGGCATAAACAATTAAGTATAAAATAATTAAATTTTTATTTTGACACACATTTTTATTTTATATTTTTATTGAATAAGATTTATCTTTGTGAGTATTTTGATATCCTATTTATATTTTTATGAGGTAATTTGAATTTTATTTATTTCGGCAAAGTTTCAGTGATTTTCTGAGATTTAAACTAAAAACAGAAACACTAAAGCTACACGGTCTAGTGCTACTCGAGTGACTGACTAGTGGGGCCAATGCCACTTTGGCTGCCACGTGGGGCTGACCGAGTCAAAATTGAGACGTGGCGCGGGAACTGCTCTCCGGCGACGCCGACGCTCCCGGCCACCCACGGCTACGCGAGTGGGCTCAATGGAATAGGCGCACTACTGGGAACCTAAAGGTGGCGGCGCCCCCTCCGAATGGTCATCGGAGAGTGGCCGGCAACAAAGCGAAACGGCGGTGCTCGCGGGCTCATGGTGCGGCGAGGCTACGGGACACAATCGAGCGAACCAACCACCCCACTAGGTTGAGGAGCTCACCAGGAGCACCGAGGGTTCGACGGCGAGGCTTGATGTAACATCCAAAAAAAATTCAAAGCAATGAAGAAAATCATTTTCCCTTATTCCCAAAATTTTGAGCCAACAAAAACTTGGATTAATTTAAATCTTGTGCATAGTGTTCATGCATGAATGTGTTGATGTTGCTATGATTGTTGTTTAGAGTTGTGTGAAATACCTCTGAACCCAAAACAATAACATTTGAGTCAAAGAAAAGCAAACCAAATAAAAATCAAGCCACATGTGATAATGGTCATTTTTGATTTTATTAGTCTGATGCCTACTTTGAGCCCCTGTAGTTATTCTTTTCTAAACCAAGCACCATCATCTTTTTGCCCAGATCACAAGTACACATGAAAGTGAATAACTTGGAGTTGGCCAACTTTGCTGAGTCAATCTCAAATGCTTATAATAAGCATCCAAAGTGGCAACCTTAAAACAGATTTAAGATCACCTCAAATTTGATTTTCATCAAACCAACCTCATTTTGCAAACCAATGCCACCAAGAGATGTCAAATACTATTAGAGTCACACCCATGAAATATTTTGGAAAAATTCAAAATAAAATCTCTTGCGGCCATTGGGTCGAACACCTTGTGTGCATGAATCCAATAAGAGCACACACCCTAAAATCCAGCGTGTTTTAGCCTAAACCCTAGCTCCATTTGTCATCCTCAGTACTCCCTTGAACCCTCTGGACAATGCCATGACATTGCACCACTGCTCACTAGAGAATCATGACAATGGAAAGCCATGCCATGACCTCATGCCACTCACCATGCCTCACATCATCCCTGCCCTCTCCTCTCACTCTCACCATGTCCTGGAGGTACCCCTCACTCCCCTGACCCTGCTGGTACACGCCCCTGGCCAAGGAAAGACTTGCTCTGCCTAGACCAGGACGCGCCCACGTCACCCAGGCGTGCCGAGACCGGCATGGTCACGACGCCAGCACGCGCACGGACGCCGTGACGCGCCCGCTGACCCAACCCTCGCCTTGCCATCAGCGCCCGCCAGGAGAATCACCATGACGCCAGGAACCTGCCAGACACCTCCGTACGCTCTCCCGTGCCCTGTCGCCGTCGTGATCATCGCCGACATCCGCCACAGTACCGCCGGACACGTCGATCTCCCCACTGCTCGTGACCACCGTTTTCTGTGCGATGACGCTCGTGATGATCGCCGTGACGCCCTGAACAAGACCCCGTCCTCGCCCTGGACGCTCGCCGCCCGTAGCACCACCTCACCATCCGCCACCGTGACCTCTCCCTGCCCCTCGATGAGCCTATAAAAGGAGGCCTCCCCCGTGCTCATTCTCCACACCATTCCACTCCCTACTCCCTGAGCACCCTCGACCCCTCACCCTTCCACATTACACTCTCCCTCGTCGGAATTTGGCCGGAGCTCGCCGCGGCAGTAGCCAGAAGGAGGCGATGCTCCCGTCTTCCTCAGCCTCTCCCCCGACCCTCGTTCAGCTCGCTTTCGTCGTGCCGTTCGTTTTCCCGCCTCGCCGAGCCTCGCCGGAGCCCCAAGTACCCCCTAGCAACCCTCCTCGCCGCCGGTAGGGTTAGAGCTCGCCTTCCTCCTGTCGTGGATGGAGACGACCGTGCGCCGTCCGATCGCCTTCTAATCCAATTGCCCTCCTCGCTCATACCGTTTCGGGTTTTAACAGCCCACTGATGTGTGGGGGCCTCTGTCAGGCGGCCCGCTGTGCACTGTGAGCATAGCTGGGCCGGCCCAGTTCGTTTCCCGCGCGTCCCTTTCTGTTTGAATTTAGTTTTCCCTTTTTATTTAGTTTAGTGAATTAGCTCCACTTCAAAATTAATTTGTGGGAGTTCTGCTTAGCCAAATTTAGTAAACCAAATATTTTTTGGAAAGCTCAGAGTATTATCTGCAAATCAAAAGACCTCAACCCCTGCATTGTTGCAGATCACATACACTAAAAATAGTAAAATCATAACTATGCCAACTTCAAACTTTTATTAAAAGTCAACCATAAATTATTTTGAGGTGATTCTACCTCTCAAATTTACATTTGTTATTGTCTATCTGATTATGCAAGGACATTGAATTTTAGTTGCAGTAGTCATGGGCTAGATCTAAATAATGGCTATGTGGCTATTTTCTAGCTCATTTAAATCATGCAAAATATTAATAAAACCTTGTGAGATGTAGCATCTCATTTAAATCACTATCCCAAGTAATTTAATGTGAGGTGATGACTTTGGTCTACATGGCCTCATATTTTATTATTTGGGGATATTAAATCTTAGTAATGTTCAATGAGAGGAAAATACTTTTCAAAGGAAATAAATGGAAACCCTAGTATTAATCCTTGGGATGATAATAGATCATCTTGTGTGAGCCATTATGGCTAAATAGTCTCCTTAATTATTGTTTGGTGATTGTATACCTCGTATCTGTTTATAGACGCTAGTACCGAAGGCTACGAGGAGGAGGAGGTCTTCTACGAAGAAGAGGAGGAACATTTTGATCATTGTACCCACCAAGGCAAGCTCTACTAATGCAAGCTATACTAGTGCAAGATACCCTTGCAATACTCTTTTGTTTAAGGAATTTTCCAAGCCCAAGTTTTATCTTTTAATCTTTTACTTTGGTTATCAAGACTTATTTTTTTATAGTTGACCTTGTGTCTAAATATAGAGTACTGCAAGAGCATCAAACTTAGCCTAGATGGCAAAAATTTAGTTAGCACCCCTCATGACTAGTTGCTAGTGCTAAAACTAAAATTGACCACTCTAGATGGGAATTTGTGAATCAAATGACTTTGAAAACCTTAGAATGATGAGTCATTCTACTGAAAGTTTTGAAGGTGAATATGACCTTTGAATAAAAAGGTGAATTTGACAAAACGGATGGTTAGGTTCGGATGCGATACCATTCCAACTTTAGAGTACCCCCACAATACCTGATACTGGGTAGGGCTTAACTGGAAATTTATGTACTTTAGTATGGGTTCCCTCTGAACAAGCTTCATAGGGGTTATGCCGAGGCTGCCTTCGTGAAAAGTGAAATGACGTGAAATAGAGATGAATGTCCTACCCAAGCCATGTGCAGTTCCCAGGATGGCAGATCGCCATCGCTGGGAGGCCAAGCTCATAGGGGAGGTGACAATACTAGGGTATGTCAGTAAAAGGTTAATGGTTGATGATCCGCATACTGAGTATGATTATTCAGGGCTATCCCTGACGAATGCAATCAAAAGTTGTGGCACAAGTGTACAACCTCTGCAGAGTGTTAAACTATTCGAATAGCCGCGTCCGCGGTCATGGACAGTGGGATGGCAGTATTGTTCGGTTGTCAGATGTTTTCTAAAAATGACTTGTGACTTGAAAGATGAATTTGACTTGATCACAACAGAGTTGTGGGAATGACACTGATGTTCTCACTTGAGTAATTTTAGGCAAATAAAGGGTCTTTAACTACTATGTGTTTATGAAATAAAACTAGCTTTGTGCAAATAAACCTAGAAGCTTAGAACCCGTATTAGAGCTACTAGTACTTCTATTAGTGTTAGTTTGCGAGTACTTTATAAAGTACTCATGGATGTGTCCCTGGCTATTCAAATGGCCAGACTATGAAGAGGAGCACCAGTACCAGGAAGATGGACAGCAGGATGTCTATGATAACTAGGACCACCTCCCAACGCCAAGCGTTGCCTGCGGAACAGATGGACCGCTACTATGTTTCTTCCGCTATGTGTTTTGTATCTGATCTTTAGATCAACTGTTGTTTTAAGATTGGATCATGAGATCCCTTGTTGTAAGATGATTATGGTTTGTAATGAATAATGTTCTGTGATATCGACTGTTATGTCTCGCAAAAACAATCTTCCTGGGATTGCGATGTATGGCATAATAGGCATCTGGAATTAAAAAATCCAGGTGTTGACACTTGAGGTGGTCCGAATTGACGACAGCGATGGTGGCCGGCGTCGGAGAAGACGTGGTTGGCGTGGACGCTCTCGAGCGCTCCAGCTCGATTCCTTTTGCAGGCTGGGTGAGTCGAGGACGGTGGTTTCAATGGCGTCCACGGCGAGGCCTGGGGGTTCCCCAATCGACGACGAGGGGTGGTGGTCCGAGAGACTAGGGTTTCGGTTTTCCAGAGATTCGAGAAGAAGAAGAGAAGGAAACGAGATGCTAGGTTCTTCGGGGGTACTTATAGACTCCTCACGGTTGGCGACCTCCGTGAAGTCCACGAAATCGTCCGGGACGTGGCCTGGGCACATCGTGTTGTCGCCTCCCCGTGAGAGGAAGACGAAGATCGTCCACTTCGTTCTTATCCCACGAAGGGGTACGATGGTCCGGGCCGCGCTGGCTTCTGCGCAAGGTGGCGTGGTGATGGGCTAGTTACTGGGCTGTCCACGGGCTGCTCGGCCAGGTAAGGTAATCCTTTCTCTCTTTTCTCTTTTTCTTCTTTTCTATTTATGTTTTCAATTTGTTATTTGAATCTGATTTGAATTCTGTTTTGTTTTGCAGGTTATAAAATATTTGAATATTTATATGACTTGATAATGAGGCTTACTGCATAGTTTGTTTTTTAAACAAGATTTAATAATTTATTAAATTTGTGTTCTTGTGAGGCACAATTCAAAATTCCAAATAGATATAAATTTTAGGGGTTCAACTCAATTGCTTTTTTTAATTTAGGAGTCAAATTTGTTTAAATGTTTTGAATTTTATAACAGGTGCATAATAAACATTTTATTAGATTTTCCAGGGGCTTAACAACATTACTTGTTCACATATATTTTAATTATGGCTAGTGATTAAAGTAAGTGGTAATGAGAATGAGTTGAGTTTATGATTTTATGTGGATGATGGTTCTTAGGGTTTAAGAAGAGTGGTGATATAAACTATACAGTCACCAACCTCTATTAACTAGCTTGAGCTTAATTTATTTAGGATAGATCCTATATTCCTCATGGTTAAATCAACTATTTATATGATGGTTCTATTTTATAAAATACTATTGCATTAGGTTCACTAAGCAAGATATTTGGAAAGCAAAGTAGAATTTGGTATTGGTTTCACTCTACTCCCCAAATAACATTTAGTCCTTAAGTATATATGGCTTGGGTTATACTTGTGATCCATGATACACAAATTAGGGCATATCATTTTATGTGAAGTGGATCCTAGGTGAAAGGGTTTAGGATTTTTGCATACTCTTCATTAAATTGCAATATAAATAGGCATGAGGCATGGTAGAGTTCTACTTATCCCTCGAAGTGGTACTTGGATTGGAATTCAAATGTAGTCTAGAGTTTTAGTACTCCCTCTGTCCTAGAGTGTAAGTCACAATCCTCTAATATCTTGGCCCAAGGCGTAACATGATTCGGGCAGAAATTGTGATTAATTAGGCCGGGCTGTGATGTTTCGTAACTGCAACAGCCAATAAAAACAGCCTCATAATTATTGCATGCATGGTGGAGTGAGTCTCCCGCATGGCTGCATGTCGAGGAGAGGAAGTTGCGGGCTGCATGCATGCGCTAATTAACTCCAATTAATGCAAAATTGTGCCTTATTTGCCTCATATGCAGGACAACCTGAAAACGGGAATGTGACTTACACTCTAGGACGGAGGGAGTAGCGATCACTCATGTGATACACAACTAGGATTGGGTATGAGCATGAGTTTGGTTTATGTTTAATTGGTTAGGGTTATTCCTCCTCACTTAGTTAGAATTCTTGTATCATGGCATTTCTAGGGTTGTCCCTAGTGTTTGGATATACAAGGTTTAGTCAATGCTATTACTCCTACACTCAAGGCAGGAGGATTGGTCTAGGTCTAACTAATAGTGATATTCTTATTATTTCATGTGGTAGATGAGATCTATTTGTCATATAGGTTTAACTTATCATCTAGATGTATAAGGTAAGATCATGCATTAGACATTATCAACTGATCCCTCACTACTCTCTCTTTATTATGCCTCTTTTAACATTCATCTGAATTATTAGGGTTTATGATCATCACCCAATTTGTAATGATCAAATTATTGGTCCTAAAATGGTTCATTGGTGAAGCATGGTTCTCCTCCCCAAGATCAAGTATTGGGCCATATACCTGAGTATACACATGTAGCTTGAGCTCTTTGGGATAGGTAGGGTTCCTCTAGGGTTTATGAGCATTACCAAGGTGTAATGATCACCACACTTGCCTCCTAATGAATTTCTACATGAATAGATTCTTACTTACCATCAAGTGTTAGCTAGGTCAATTAGGGTTTAGTACTTGACTTATATTTATTGTAACATTAGTTAGTATCAACAATTACCTCACTTGGATAAGGTTTAAATATCAACCTAGGTTTTACTCAATGGATGGTATATACATATAGAGATAATCCTCTCCATTTTCTGAGGTTTAATAGGAGTAGGTTTGAATGAACTAGATTGAATGGTCAAAAGTTGACGAAGAATGAATATGAATCTCCTAAACATGGATTCAAGTATTGTAGTTGAAAAGATGTACCATGTGAATCATGGTAAGAGTATTGATTAAGTAAAAGACATGTAAAAGATAAGTATATAATAGTTTCTTAATTAATTGTGTTCTTAGTTTTATAGTTAAATAATTATCCATGTGTTATTGTAAGGAATGTCATGTTGAGATCTTTTATAAGATCTTGTAATTGACCCTTACTTAAGGTGTTGTTTGTTGTAAAGCTAATTCCATTTGATCTAGCCCGTAGATCAAACCATCTCTACCCAAAATAGGGTTTTAGCAAAGATCACAGTGAAGTTTATAGTGCTTGACTTGATGATCTACTTTAATTCCAGCAAGTCAAGTGAAACTTCAGTTACTGTGACAAGTTTTATTTGAAAGCACGAAAATTCCCCGGATTTTCTATGCATGGATGCAATGCACACTTTGGTGTTCTCTCATTGTATTGCCTCTAAACCTGGGATATTACACCGTGGATGCCGTATTCCTCGTTGGAGACGATGCTAGGGGCGTCTCTCGCTCCATTATTTCTGGGGGAAACCTCAAACCTGGGGGAATCCACCATTGACGGTGGCGCCCGTGAGCGTTGTAGTCCTCGTTGGAGGCGTTATGGGGGACTCCTAGATCGAATGATGGCGAGTCTGCATCATCGCCCCGTGGGGGCATCATCTTTGGGGACATTCATCGGCTAGACGGATGTGTGAAAGACTTGGTGTTGGGCATCCGTCTCCGCGTGTTTATCTCGTGGAGACAAAGGTGGAGCGGCTTGTCATCTACAATCTAAAGCGAGGAGTCTCGGTGGCATGGTGCCACGATGTCTCAGCGGCCGTCGTGTGACGATGGTCACGCATAGGGAGGCGCTTTCTAGCGTCGTGGTGGCATCAATGGCAGGAACGGCGAAGTTTATGTGGATATTTACCCTAAAGATTGCTCATCAGATCGATGGAGGCGACGACTTCTATAGCGTGTGCATGAGGTACTCGCTACGAGTCTGCTAGACTAGATGAGCCCTCATGTTTCGCTTAGAGGGTGTCGCCGGGTATGCGATGTTCCCGGATCCTAGTTGATGATGTGTTTTCACGTTCTCATGGCACAAAGCCATGTTGGCATGATTTTGTCATTGTAGTTGGGTGGTGCCTTCAAATTTTTTATGTATGATTTTTTCTCAAAGCTGTGTTGAATAATAAAGAAGGACGTACACATCTATCGATCTAGAGGCTGGGGCATATCCTCTATCTCAAAAAATGACACACTTTTGCAACTTTCTTTGCCATGCCGATGTTCCTCGTTAATAGGTAATTAAGTAACTTGAAGTAAAGTTCTTACTATCAACATCCCTAGACGTGTCCACACCTTAAAATGCAATCGACTTGGGATCAATACTACCAAAGCAAAGCTTCACATTAGTGTTCGCAGGTGATGAGGGTTAATCTCGGCAATGTCCATGGATATGGACTTAGGGTTTCAGGGAGTGAGGTGTCCAACGAAGGCTAGTGGTTTTGTCAGCTGATCAGACAAACAAGATAGTCCAACGCGGTATTGATTATGAGGCTAAGTCACCGTCATACTAGAACGGATCTAGGGCTGCAGCAATTGTTTTGTTCCCCTCTCCTAATGGCTCCTCCTAGCCTTTTTATAGGAGGCTAGGTCTCAGAGTCCAGTTCGGTTCAGTTTACAAGTAATCATATAAGGCTGTGTTTTTGTCGGCTCCTAAATAGGCCTTTCCTTATTCGACACGCTTAATTCCTGGGCTTCGAATGCTTCCAATCTTCTAGTTTCATGCGCTTCTTCCTGAATATGTACCAGGGATACTAAAGTCACATGCCCAATAAGGTATACCCATGTCACCCGGAGATACCTCACAATCCACTTCACATCTCCTTAATATTGTTTCCTGGGTTAGACACAAATTTTCTCACACTACTAACCCCATGAGAAATGTTAGACCTCGTGCACACCATAACATATAATGAACTCCCACGCGAAAAGCAAGAAAGAACATTTTGTATTTCATTTGTGCTCAACTTTAAATAAGTTGCTAGTGGGCATCTCACTACCTTTGAATTGTCCATCTTGAACCCACAAAGTACTCCCCCACGAAGTACTTACTCATATATGATGGTGATATGCAAATGAAGGAAAACATGATGATGCATGATGTATTCATCTACCAAGCACACATTTTTTTTCTTGATCTAATATGTGTCTAGGTACCAATTCTTGTTTGTCTACTCCTCAAGGACATCTGGACAAATATAGAACTATGGAGGGATACTTTTGGGTGAGCTCTAGCGTGTTTGTTTTAACCCAGAACTCCAAGAAACAAGATCTTCCAATGAGAGAACAAAGGAATTTCACAACGGATCAAGTGTACATGTACATGATGTATATCAAGTTCAAGAACACCGATCAATGATATAGTGTTCTCCATGGAATCACCATGTCAAGTGCCAAAACTAAAAGTGACACAATTATTTGCCAAGCCAAGACCATAACATGTCATACGAAGGTGAATCTTCACCTTTACGTGTGCCCAACTACTACTCTTGATCATGATACACTACTTGACACTTCTTTCCTATGCACCTTTAGGTTTTGAGAGGGGAAGGATGGAAGAAAATGAGGAAGCTGAGGACACTCGATAGATCAAGACATCAAGAGAGGCATGGAAGAGAAGGAAGAACAAGGTCATTCATTCTAGGCAAGAAACATTGATGCATAGGAAGAAGTGTTCTCTGATCGGATGTTTCATGATGTAGAGCCGCATGGGTCTCGGTCGGAGAGGCCAAACACTACGAGCGACTATTTGATCTTACCCAAACAGGGTGCGAGATATACGGGGTACCAGGCCATCCAGCGTGCCTGCATGCACAAAAGGGAAAAATGCCCACGCGTCTCTATTTCGAGGCACATGACTTGTGGCTGGGTATGGGGCCATAAATACCCCCTCTCATTTTCATTTCTAGGGATAGATAAGATATGATGAAAGCTCCCCTTGTGTAGTTCAACAAAACCTCTCCTCATGTGGAGTCCAAGGCAACACCTTTGTTCAAACCTTGCTCTTCGATCGTGAGAACCGTGGACCAGCCAAGTAGGAAACAATTCCACTTTAAGAGTTAAATTGACTTGAGTTCTTCTTGATCCAAAAGTCTTGCGCATTGATGTTTGTTGTTGGATGGTTTCTAGCATAGACTTGCTAGTTGTCATTCAATCCGTGAAGATCGGGAGCCTCCTCGAGCAAGGTCGTTAGAATGGCGATTAGGAATTGGATTGGACATCCTGTGGTAGCAGCGCAAATCGTGGGATCATAATAGTCTGAACTGTATTACTCCGTATCTTATATTCTACTAAGTAGAATTGCAGAATTCGTCCACTCATTTTGGATCATAAAGTTGAATAATTGCATAACATAATCGCGATTCTTACAATACTCCATCCTTTTTTGCGGCCCCTTAGCTACCTCAAAAAGGACAACATATTATTTTTGGTAAACTAGAGTACATCGCCGATTTGGATTTTTACCTTTTGAGTTGTTGAGGCTTTTTTTCTAAACTCAACCTACTTCTGGTCCTTATTCAGGAGCTAGTGATAATGAAAGGGGTGTCCTAGATACCTAAAGAAAAGTCCCGTTTCACAACCAAATAGTTCTTTGGGTTGATCTTCAATCTCTTTGGCTTGACCAAACCAAAATATTTCGCTTTATGGAAGTTGATTTTTTAAACTGGATAATTACACAACATTAGTTCTTCCATAATTTGTTAACAAAGAAAAATGTGAACACATTCTTAAGGAATTGAATGTGCTTAAAAGGCCACAGAATTCACCAAGTCGGTTTTTACCATTTTCTTGAAAGTTAGTTTCTTTTCGAAGAATTATGTTGTTTTAGAGGGTGACTTTCAACTTTCTAATATACTTTCCCAAATTTGCAGATTTAAAGAGACGCATCATTAGTTCATAGGTTCTTTGTAGAGCCATTTTGTCCCTTTAATACTCTGTGCGGAATTTCTTTTCAATATTCGAAAGAGTACCAAACCGACAGACCATCTAGATCCTGTGCATTGTGGCCCTAACTCTGTGCAGAATTTCTTTTCAAAATTCCAAAAGACTACCAAACCGACAGATGCTCCAGATTATGTGCATTGTGGCCCTACATCTCTGTCGGTGTGGTAACAACCCTCGGCTCTTTCGGAAAGAATACTTGCCCTGGTCATGGTAGACAAGATCAAAGCTCGTGATATGTAGATCATAAAAAGAGCAGAGCTATGTGATGTACACATGTTGCATCATCAAATCAACCGCCTCACAGATTTCCCTCTTTCTCCCCACCTTTTCCTCCACTAACATTAATCATATACCAAAATCAAAAGGGGCGTGACTCTCAAAAAGAAAGAAAGGGAGTGTTCACCAACGCACCTTGCTGATCTGGGAGAAACTGTCGGCAGAACTGAGCAATTTTCTCATGCCCATACTTCTATACAATAAAACTTTCCGACATACATCCAGAGCTAGATCTACACAGATTCCGGTACATCATTTGGGTAAACACATAACTGATCAAATGCCATAAGACGACATCTCAGATAACATATTTGTTCTAGGTAGACGGCAGGATTTGCTGTGGAGTTCCTTACAGATTTTGCACATCTTGCATCATGCCCAAAATTTAGTCTTTGCACAATAGTACATTATTTTGGATGTCCAGAATTTAATAAGGAACTATGGAGTGTGGACCAGTATTCATACCTCCTTGAAAGGTACATTCTTCTTGGATCCATGCTTAGCCTTGACCATCTGGTTCAAGGCCTTCACGCACCGGCGGATGATTCCCGTCGGCTTCTTCCCTCCATCATGTCGCCTTATCACCATAGCCAATGTTGTGCCACCGGCTGCTGCTCCTGGGGCTCTATGAGAAGCATGGGCATTCTCCCCGTAGCCGAAGTTGCTGGTAGCTTTTGGTTCTCCAGTGCCAAGCTGCTTCTCTCGTATCAGCTCCAAAAGGGAAAGCCGAGGCATGTTGCCGACAGGCAGTGGCGTGAACGGCATTTCTAGATGTTGCACCAGGGTCTTCTGATCCGTTCCTTGGCATCCCTTCTGTTCCTTCTGCTTTTCATCTTGATATTGCACTGATGTCTTCTCCTCTTCATCTTGATACTGTTCCGATGTCTTCTCACCATCATCCTTGCATTGTTTACCTGTCTTCTCTTCCTCGTCTTTGAATTTCTCTGGTGTCTTTTGCTTCTCATCTTGGCATTGCTCTAGTTCCTTCTCATCTTGGTATTGCTGTTCTGTCCTTTGCACCTCACCTTGATCTTTCTCTGGTATGTTCTGCTCATCCACCTTCTGTTGGTCTTGCTCTGGTGCCTTTTGTTCCTCATCTAGGGATTTCTCTGGCGCATTATCATCTTCGTGTTGCTGCCCTGATTTATCCTCATCTTGATATTGCTTTGGTATATTCTGCTCTTCATCTTGATACTGGTGTGGTTTCTTCTCGTCCTCTTCATCTTCAAAGTTCTGTGGTTGATACTCCTCATCTTGATATTGCTTTGGTATGTTGTGCTCCTCATCTTGGTGTGGCTGTGGTTCCTTCTCCTCTTCATCTTCAAATTGCAGGGATTTCTTCTCCTGGTGATCTTGATATTGCTCTGGTACCTTCTTCTCAATAACTTCAAACTCCTGTGGCGCCTGTAGAATCTCCATCTGCTGCTCTGCATCATCACATGGCTGAGGTGCCTGCAGCTCTGCATCTTCGCACTGAAACAATCTCTTCAACCTGGCTTCCTGGAGTAGCTGTCGTGCCAGGGGAGGCATATACTGATCTTCATAACTAGCGACGAGGCTCGCGGGTCTTCGTGTTCGCCTCGACATGCCACGATCGAAGCGGCGAGATTTGTTCACATCAACCTCAGTGGCCATTGTTTGTGATTTGGGGAAAATATCACTGGAAAGAGTTGTTTGCTCCTTCTGTGGGATGAAGGAGTTATAGGTCGAGTGATATGTTGAGGTGTGCAGTCCGTATTGTGAATAGGTGAACTGGTGGACTGTCCATTTCAAAGGTTTAGTCTGATTTGTTCATTTAAAAGATCAGTACCTGTCTCAGTAGCCTTTCATTCCTACATGAAGTGAGATTGAAGTTAGCATTGGTAAGCAAGGGATGAAGGGACAGATATTCTGCCTCAAACCTCTAAAATCTTTGTCCAACTTTTAGTACACCACAATCGTACTATGTTGGATGACAATAATACCATAATCAGACTGTACAAGGAATGATAAAAAGTAGGTTGAGTTTCAGAAAGAAAGAACATCCCTTTGTGATTACAGCCATACCCAACAACCTAGGAAACTGATAGCTAGCAAAATTTGGTTTTAAGTGAAAGATTTGACTGCCAAGCCTTCACACAGTTTGACTGCATAGTTTAATAATGCGTGCACAGTTTTCGGCCAATGAAATTTCATGCTGACATGCTTTTTTCCTTTGAACAAATCACACTGGTATATCAAATAAATATGTGCTAAAGGCATGGCCTGAAGAATAGCATTTCAGAATATGGCTCACAAAATGAAAGAACCAACTCTAAAGAATAGCTAGGTAGCTTGACAAGTATAAAGCCAATCCTGCACGTAATAGCTAACATTAAAATAATGTCGTAAACACATCTATATGTCACAACTCAGAATAAACAGTGTATTGGTCCTTTTACAATGTTCTACATCTCAGGTTACGTAAGAGATTATTCCTTTACAGAGTCACTCATCTTGTTGGTTGCAGACATGACTACCTATCTTGCAAACCTCATTGTCCATTCAGCAGCTATTTCATCATGCTTAGTTCTGTCAGTCAAATACAAACGTGCAATGCTCTCCACAAGTGGGTTGTCTGCACAGACAAAAACATCATAATGTAAGGCTTTCCAGTAGAAATGAAGCAATAACCATGTAGACACTAGATAGAAGATTTAGTTTTAAACAAGGTAGTTCAGAAAATGATTCTGGTAATGTGGGAGCGTACATGGATTTGGATTTGTGATGATGGCTTTGATCGCCAGTAGCACCTTTGAAATAGTTAACGCTGGACTCCAGCCATCCTTCAAAATCTCCAAGCTCACCATCCCAGTGGAATCAACATTGCAGTGGTAAATCCTTGTTTTGAAAGTGACCTAGAAGAGTGACAACACAATTATCACTGTAAGTTAAGGTCCCCCAGTACTAAAATATTGTAGTGGATTCCAGCTTTGGAATTTAACACATTAGACTAGTAGGTGAAATAACGTAAGCATACTTTTAAGGAATGGATGCCAAATATAAAAAAATAGACAATCATTGCCTGTCAAAATCACCACGACATAGCCTGTATAGTGCATATGCTACAGTATAAGTGAGTCATATTTCCTTTTAAAACCTTGATAAAAATCACATACTACTGCCATATACTTGGACTATGAATTATTGGGGTGACCTGAATTTGGTTTATGCATAGCGCTATGTGCTGGTCATGGTTAATGTAGCACACTGTACAGCTGTGGGGTAGGTGAAAGAAGTATTAACATTGTTCTATTGCTGAGATCTGGAAATGAACATTGGCTGTTACTGAACCCTCACATCTCAACCTACCACCAAGGCATCATCTGTCAAAGGCAATAAGTGGGTCTCCAAAACGTGTTAGTTGGTTATGGCCAGCAGATGGATACTGATATATGACCACTAAATAGACAGAGATGTATATCAGGCTCTGTAATTTGCATAACATCACATAGACTTGTACTCTAAGCCAACATATGCCAATATACAAACAATATGTCAACAAAGGATAAAAGTGATCTCAAGGAAATAGTAACAAGGCTTCTGGTGGACGAAATCTTTCTCCGCAAAGTCTTTTCTCGACAAAGCATCAACTAAAAGTGCACCATAAGATAGATCAGGAGAACACCTAGGAAAACAACATCTGAGCAACCACGCATAGTTTTTTTTTACTGAATACCAACTGTGAAACAGAAACACTCCCGTTATGTTTTCTTTCCGCGTAATCAGCATTCTATCTAGAAGATGCATAGTGTCGCTTCAGAAGAAACAAAAGGAACATTAATTAGCAGTGAAATAAACTCGCTTTTACGTCATTCTTTTCTATTCACCAGGCTTTGCTGTCTTCTTCATGGTTGCCGAACTTCCGAGGTGTTGCTTCTGCAAGATCTTGATCCTTGAATGAGAGCTCGACGCAGTTCCTATTTCTAGGTTTAGTTAGTGAATTATGGTAGTGGACCGTAGAATTTTGGGGATTGGCGGACTATTATGATACATTTCCTCCTTATATTTACTTACAATTTTATATTTTTACCACTTTGGTAATACTCTGTTAACATGATTTTCATGCCATCATCTATGAAGAGTGTTACCAACCATTTTGAGTCCCAGCTGAGTTTCTGTTTGGCAGTTGTATATAAAGTTACAACAACTGAATCTCATATTCCTTTTAAGAGCTTAGGTTTGCAACATCTAACATTTTATTTTTTATACTAGGGGAATATTGCTGCACTCCTAACTCAACTAAGTTGCACACCACATAAGCAAGAGCTAACCAAGGTTATTTATTAGTTCTTACCATTGGAGGTTTGAACGGATAGTCAAGTGGAAAAATGATATCAAGGAAAAATATTCCTCCTTCATAAGGCGATCCTGCAAGAAAAGAAAAAAAACACTTCATTAAACCAAATTACTGGTGTCTTTTGATACTACTTCATTAAACCAAAAACACTTCATAAGGCGATCCTTACCCCATTGATCACATCGATAGAAGGAACTCATAGCAACTTGAACAAGTAGAATTAACGTTATGAAGAGCCTTTCCTGTGTTGGACGGGCTAATGGAGAGGAGGAAGCGGGGAGGACAAACCATACATACCTTGGGGTCCGATGATGGTGGAGAGCCAGTGGTAGAGGTTGTCGCCCTTGGGACCGGCGGAGCAGTCGGAAGCGTTGAGGTCAAGCAGCTCCTTCTGTATCCGCTTACCCGACGAAGAGACCGACGTCCCTCCGCTAGATCCCCACGGCCGCACGCTGCTCCCCCCGCCGCCGCCGCCGCCTCCGCCCGGGCCTCCGGCGCCGGAGCCACCGGCGGCGAAGGGGAAGCGGGAGGTGGGGAAAGAGGATGAAGAGGACATGACTGCGGCCAGTGGCAGAGCAAAACTGCACAAACGTTAATTTGTAAGTGAGAGAACTGCATCACAAATTTACAATTCACAAATCGCAATCCCTCAAAGTTCCAAACGAACCTTAATCGGCCAGTGCCTAGCGTTTCAGCTGGCGCGCCGTCACCTCCTGATCCCTGCCTGCCGCTCGGCTGCAGCCCTCCCCGGCGCGCTTGAGCCGACCACCTCAGTCTGCCTCACGCCCACACCGGCCGCCGTCGCCACGCTAGGGTGCCGACCGAGAGGAGTGTCGTCTGGTTGCTAGGCAAGAATTGGTTAATGGGGATTTTTTCCTTCTTGGTTCCTTTGGCGGCTTCGCATAGTGGGCTTGAACTGTTCCTTTCTGGACTTGGCTGTCGGCAGTTCACCTATTATCTGGCAGATTTCCTGCCATAATCTTCTATAAAATGGTGATCCTGCCATAATTCTCTCCCTCTAATAGAAAAGGTGAATATCAACTGCACTCAGATCTCTCAACACTGAAGGGATAAATTAGATGGCGCACGGTAGCAAGTTGTCTGACCAAAGACATTTAGGATGACAGTTCATGAATAAAGCCAATAAGCCATATGCATGGCATTTACACTGAATTTGGAACTTTCAGAAAAGAAGCCTCCCACAACTGGTGCACATCTTTGCTCAATCATTTCTAGGACAACAAAATATTACATGTCATCGATCTCAATGCAGTTCGACAGATATGGCCTCCCTACGCTATCTAATGACGAGACGCACATCAATTTTGGTGCATCTCATCCAACGTTACAATGTTTTACAGGAGAAGTACAACGGGCAGCAAGGCGGCGACTAGGTGAGTCCACCAGCAAGACTGATAGTGTGAAGCAAAGCTCTCTTGGCTCACAGGTCCGGAAGCCGCACCACTGCCATTGGCGCCGGTGCTGCAGATGGAACCAAATCTCATTATCAATATAGGGCAACAAAAAAGGATCGAACAGCGCAACAACATCGAGGAAATTTGACTCACCTTCCTGCAAAAATACATGTGCCATGGCCTGCAAGTTTAATTCAGGAGAATTTTGAATTAGGGTCATATCACAGGATAATAGCAAGAATTTTATGTGCAACTCTTAGTACTCATCCTAGTTTGATTTGCCTCGGATTTATCTATATGTTTAATCATGCATCGACAGACACAGATAAAAATAAACATTTTCATTTTGTATTATAACATGGTTTATACTGTCTTGCCAGATATTTGGGCTACTTTCAGGTCTGTTTGAACCAAATCAACCTCCTGGGATGGTCAATGCCACATGACAAGAAGGCCTGGTAAAAATCATGTGGATTCTAACATGTGAGAGGATAGACAGGTATATGTTTCACACATCTTACTGAAGTAATCGTCATCTGTGTAGAAGTTTTTGAGTCTGTGTACACTGGCAGAAACTACTGCACAAACCTGAAAATATTGAGCTGCTTAGCTCGCCTTGCGTCTAGCCATGAGAGAATTCTGGCAAATACCCAAGGAGGAAGAGTTGTTCTACACGGGGCATGACTGGGTGGTTAACATCCTTGCAAATCATGAAGAAGACACTAGAAGCCAACTGCTCTTTATTTGGTGGAGGGCATGACACCTTAGAAATAATTCCATTTTTGGTGATGGTGAAGACAAGATATCTACTTCTGCTTGCTTCTTAAAAATTACTTTAATACTGCAGTGCAGAGTAAAAATGGAGATGCTCTTTTGTGATAGAAAAGGGAAAGGCAAAGTTGGTAAACAAATTCCCAAAGAGAGTAAGCCAATGAAGGAAATATGCAAGGCCGCTTGGTGTAAACCTCAACCAGGCTGGATGAAAATTAACACTGATGCTTCTTTTCTAGCTGAAACAGGTACTACACATTGGGGAGCTATTGTTCGTGATCACGAGGCAAAACAATTCTATCGGCCTGGAGCCCCATCGATCGCTGCAATAATGCTGCCGAAGCTGAAGTCAAGGCGGCATCGGAAGTCCTCTCCATTGCTGCATGCCTTAATATGCCTAGTGTACTTTAAAGTGACTGTCAATATGTGGTGACTGCCTTTCCAATCATGTTCTGGACAGGTCCCAAGCTTGCTTCATTGTGGATGAAGCAATCACCTCGTGGCTGACACTATTCCATCTCTCAAGATAGTGAAAGTCAACAGAGATGGGAACATGACAGCTCACAAGTTAGCAGCTTATAGCCGGTCTGTGTTGTCTAGTGGTGTTTTGCACTACTCTGTTCCAACTTGTGTTAGGGAACAAGTGATGCACGAATGTAATCTGAACGAATTTGGGTAATATATAGTAAACACCTTTCAAAAAAAAAAAAACTATTACCAGACTAGTCGACATATCTTCAAGGGAAAATTATAAAGGGCTTAGAAAACAATAAAATGGAAGACAATGAGTATAACAATGCTTAAGTCAACAAACAGCAAAAATCGAAGGAGCTATGATGTCTGATGATTAGGGTGAAATGGAAAATAATCTGCAGCACAATTGGCACATCATAAGTACAAAAAATTCCGATTCTCCCATACTAGAGGATGGGTGAGCAATAAAGATTGCTCAAGATTGCATAAGGTGTAATCAAATTAAGTCATACGAAATGTCAAATTTGGTGCTGCAACCAAGAATAATGGTTTTGCATGAAGTGGCAACCATAAGGGAATGCTGAAACCTACATCTGTTAATTTAACGATTTCTGCAGTTTGTTTGATTACCTACTAGCTAAGAAATGGATAATCAAGAAAAAAATAGCTTACTTGGATCAGTAGACGACATTGATGCTGTGCTATTAAAGTTGCATGTACCGCCACTTGCTTGTGTTCTATGATAATAATCGTTGAAGGCATAAGAAGCAACAGCTACAATATCATCTGGTTTATAGCATGGCTGTCCAGGTTGAATTGCACTGCAGTTTGCGGAGCCAGGGCCACATGCCCAATCCAAGCTTTGTTTTAATGCACTGTGGGGTGCACTTGAATTTGCCACACAAAACATCCCGCGTAAAGCAGGTGAATCTGTAGTGGTTGTAGCAACATCTTCAAATGTCAATGAGTACACGGCGCTTGCATTGATGAACATAATCCCCCAGTTTTTCTCTGAATCAGGTCCTGCCCGAAGATCCTCATTGAACAACTCAAACAGGTATGTGCTTACTTGATTATTTGGCTGGCTAGGTGTACCAGAATTATTTAGTACATGGCGTATGAGATTGCTATTGTAGGCCAATGCATTATCAACATCAGCAGCAGGCTCATTTCGCCCACCATGTGATGGCCAACCAGAAGCTGTGACCATAACAGGAATGTCGGTAAAATTCATTGCTTTCATCGAGCTGTATGTAGCATCAACCATAGCATCAAACATATTGGTGTAGAACAAGTTAGTGTTGGGATCTGCAATCTGACTGTTGGGATTGAGTGATCGGAACAGGGCATACTCTAAAGGGAAAATGCCTTGCCCTTTCACATAGCCATAATACGGTTGAGCATTCAGCATGAACGCAGACCCTGAAGACTTCAGAAACTGAAGATACTGGGACATAACTGAGCTCCATGTCGAGTTGAAAGTGGCAGTAGAGGGAGGAAAAGCCTTTGTGATCATATCCATTGAATGGGGGCTCGAAAGTTTCACCTGGGTATTGAGATTTGCAGCCAAAAGTGCCGACTGGAGGAATTGCAATGCAGGTACTAGAACAAGGGCTGCATTTGGGATAGCAGTAAGAACCTCATCACCCACTGCAATATATGTAATGTTAGTCGCCGGAAGGTAAGCAGCAACATTCTTGTTAATCCAATCAGCAGCTGTTGGACGAGACTGCCCCACACGGAGCAGCTGATCATTTGGCACCCCAACCATCACTTCAATTCCAGTATTGGCAAGGGCAACTAGCATCTGATGGTCTGAATTAACCAAGCGAACGTGTTGAATCTTCTTTGCTTTAAGGATGGAGACTATGTCTGATGGTGATGGCATGTTTGACACCTGAGTGCCAATGTTAATACCAACAAATGCTCCTACATAGAACAGAAAACAGCTAAGTTATGTGAAGAAAAGTTAGATGCTACATTTAGTTTATATTTTCTTCAGTTCAGAACAATAAATTATGTTGTCCTCAAACTATCCACTGGAAATCAAAATGCATTAATACAATGAGGTACTACACTAATCATGTACAGTAGAAAGCACTCATTGTAATTTAAAGAACATTCATGTGGTAGAGTACCTGAAGCGTTGAAAATCATGAGCATTAACAACATGACCACAGCCTGTAATCTCCTGGGCGACATGCTGTTGCGGTCAAGCATCTGACCAGTTATAGTCCGGGTGATCAAAGCTGAAATTTCAAGACCACATATATGAGCATAAGCTACTGATTTTGCCCCAAAAAAAACTCCTTAAATGCAAAATGTATCTTTGGGGAACATTAATGGTGCGAGATGCCATTATAAAGAAATGATGAGAAATGGTAACAATGCATTCACATTTTTATAAATCGGAGTTTGGGGTGTCTGTGTGAGTGCGGTGGGGGGAATCAGCTGTGCTCGGACCTTGCACCGACCCCCATGGTATAACTCAGATCGAACTTGTGCGCTACCAAGAAGAACTGGATCGACCCATGGATGGACAGATTGGAGCAGTAGAGCGAACAAATCGGAGCAAATGAGTGGTGCTAATTTGATTTCGACTGCTCACTCCCCGCAGCAAAGAGAGAATCCCCGAGACGAACTATGAAGAGAAGAGGAAGAGACTGGGAGGGGGAGAATTCGGGGGGCAAATTAGAGAAGGCGAACAGGCGAGCACAAGACTCACTCCAAGAAATCGCAACAGATGGCCACATCGCAATCGCAAGAACAGGACCGCAACAAAGGGAGCAAACGAACCACCTGAAATCTTGCTGGTCCCCAGAGAAGAGCACTCCTTCTTCCTCCTCCCTCACGCTCCACGGACACGGAGAAGAAATCGCCGCAAGAGCGAAGATTGCACGAAGCAAGAAACGCTCCTCCTCCTCCGGAGTAAGCAAGAACCGGACACACCGGGGTCTCCCGAGGCAGCGGGGAGAATGGGAAGCTCTCCTCCCACGCGGCGCACGCTTCCAGAGAATGCGAGGAGGGGCTTGGAGCTGTGCGTATCCTAGTGAGTGTGAGCTGTCTCTGTTCTTGGAGGCTCTGTGGCTTCTGCTTCTTGGGAGCTTAACTTAGCGGCTCATAATTAACTACTAACTAAACGTTCTTAAGGGTGGTGACGGGAGTAAAGAAATGCGGAGATTTGACTGAGGGCTCCGTGTGTCGCAGATCCAAGTTGGGAGAACGGAGAATGGATTAGAAAAGGAAAAAGGAGCGTGAGAAAGACGGTTGGGGGAATATAAAGAACGATCTTTCTTTTTTAGCCTCGAGACCGTGAGGTTTACCGGGCAGGGGTGGGCGTGCGAAGTGTGCACTGCATATTTTCAGGGCATAGTGGTTGCCAACAACGACCTGACTCGTACGAGATGAACCAAAAACCGAATGTTTGGTACTGTTGCGCACCACTTTTGTGTTTATAGTTCTTCATTTTAACATTCGGGTACAAATATAGTGTATATTATTATAGATCTACTTATTTACAAATGTCGAAACCGAAAACTTTGAACACGAAAGTAGCGTGAAATGATGAGGTGAAGCTACTCCCCGGAGGAATTTTGAAATGGTCGACCGTGTGCGAAAATTTGATAAAGCTGGTCCACAAACGGCTCAAAAGAAACACGAACCGATAACGGAAATGGAATCACAACATCGAGATAAATCTTTTCCATGTAAACCTTGTTACGAATCAATGAATGGTTAGACAAATTAGAGATGATTATGATTGAACTAGTTTAGTTAACCATAATCCTCCTCAATTTGCACATAACCAAACGAACTGCTTCTCGTTTCTCCAACCGAACGCAAAGTGAAATTATCAAACGTAGTACCAAAGTTAGCATAAGTCATGTTTCCACTCATACGGTGGCAGTTGGTACATTTGCATGCGACGTGCCGATGTGTAATTGGTTGCGGGTAGCCTTGTTTCTCGTATCCAGCGGGTTAGAAAACGGCTGGCTGGTTGCTCCATCCGTCTCAAAATCTCGATATGTACGTCTTTTAAAGTACCTTTTTCCTACACGTGGAGGCAAGTTTGATTCCACCGTTTTGAGCGAGCCAAGCATGGATCGAGCGAAAAGGGGAAAAGCTGCCCCCACCCGTGCAAACTCGGTGATAGCGGGAGCACGCGTGCATCCCCGAAAAGACGGCAGGAGAAATTTCATCACCTCCCACCGATTTGAACCGTATATGTCACAACTCGGCTCACCGCCCAAATTCTCGCCTCCAGTCCCCCCTTTCGAGCTCCCCATCTCAGTGAGGAGCTTCACCGACGGTCAGGTAAGCGACGGCTTCTACCGCGGTAGCTGCTGGATGGCGGCGGCAAGATGGCTTCTTGTTCTTCTCCGAGCTCGGCAACTGGTTCTTCTCCGATGGTGGTGAGTCCCTAGATAGGTAGGTCGTAGATCTCATTAGGGTAATCGGTAGATTTGTGGCTGCTTGTTGATTGTTGGTATTCATCCTTATTCAATCTTGCTCAATATATGAAGCTTGTTATTTGTATAGCCCTTATTCTTGTTCACGCTTGCATCTGTGTATGTCTAGTTTATGCGCCGGTTGTGCAGATTTGCACTAAATATTGCTACTGTAGGTCATATTTGTAAGCCTCTATTGTGATAGATCTAGTTAAAATCTTGGTAATGTTGATGTCGGTGTGGTAGATTTAGATATAATCTTGCACATATGTATTTTTTTTAGGTTCTTCGAGTTCTAACTTCGAACATGCCCTCATAGATACCCAAGACTTTCCTTATTTTGTTCTTGAGACCTAGGAGAACCCATTGCTAGCACTCATGTACTTGGATCCACCCAACGCACGGCATGCGTTCTGTACTTATTCACGAGCACGACAGGGTAGCTGCTTCTACGAACGCTGGGGCGAAGGCTATTAAGGCAGGTAAAGCCCAAAATAATGGTGGGATGAATTTGGTGAAGTCAACAATGAATTGGCCATGTTACCTCTCCCTCTTCGTGCTAAACAAGATGTGTGAGATCATCAAGAGTGGCGTTAGGACTGAGAAGGGGTTCAAGGAGGTGCATCTGAATAATATTTCCAAGAAGATCTTTGATTACTGTCAACGGGATGTGTCTTCACAGCATGTGTACAACCACCTACGTAAGTAGAGAACCAGGTGGATCTATGTCACCAAGCTAAGAGACCTCAGTGTGGCCGGATGGGATGAGGACACTCGTTCCATCCTCCTAGATGACAAGCACTACATATATATGCCATGTCTCGATACTAGCCTGATTGTGGTCATAAACTTGCACAACTAACCATATCTTCTAACCTGCCCCAACGTGCAACCTAGCCTCTACTTCGCCGTGCACCAATGCTTTTCTCCCGACGTGTACCATAGCCTCTACTCCGCTATCATGGGTGCCTCCAATATGTTCAGCCCTGAGGAAAAAATGGTGGCTCTTAGCCACCTCTTCGACAACAGGGCTCAGGGCAACGGGTTTCTTAGAATGGCCGAGGACCATGGGGAGTTGTTGCTTACGACCTTCCTGTGCAAGCACTACTACGTGTAGTGCCCCCTTTTGATGGCGTGGTGGTGGTTATGCATGCATGACAATGACAATGACCATATTTTTGTATATTTTGAAGTAGCTAGAACTTGATGAACAATTATACAATGACTTGTATATTGAACTTGCGGTGGTAGGATTACACCCTCTTTCCATATGGTGGTAGGATGGCAACATATTGCTGATGCAATCATTAGTAGGATCACACTAGCTAGTAGATTGAACTTCTGTGATGTTTCTTCCTATATAATCATGCATGCTTATGTTGCATATCTTCTGTTCTAAACTGCACTTGCAATTCCTTAATGTGTTTCTTATGCTCTATCTTGGTAGAAGTGCAAGTGGTATGTGGTATACTACGTGAGACTTATAGGAGTCTACAGTTCACATGAGGAGGACATGAAGGAGTTTGGTGCCCAAGAGGCAATAATAAAGGAATATTTATTATCACCAATCCATGTTCATGATAATTTTTATATACCATGCTTATTGGATTATCCGTAAACGTCATACATGCGTGGAATATGAACACGATGTGTCCCTAGTATGCCTCTATACTAGTTCGTGAAATAAGTGTTGGTTATTGGTTTCTATAGCCATGGACATAGTGTCACTTAGCGAGGTCATATTATTAAGGAGAATAATATGATGGGCTTGACCTAATCAAAGTGTAGCAATCGATCGCGTTACATAGTTCTAATTGCGAAACTTTCTTGTTGTCATCTATATTATTCCTTTGACCATGAGATTATACAACTCCAGGGTATTGGAAGAATGCATAGCTTGTTGCAAACATCACTTCGTTATTGGGTGATCATAAAACTATTTCACATGTATTCTATAAAATACTTGTTGGGTTGTAAGTTATCAAGAGTGGTATTTGTGCATCCAAGTAACATAAATATATTCTCTGATCTCTGTCGGTAATACGCACTCAATCTCTTGCAAGCCTGTGACTAGGTCACATGAGCGTGCACTATTACAACGAGAAAAGAGTACTTACCGGTAACGAGATAAGAACAAGGTATGAAGGTACCCACGATCAAATCTCAGGTAACTAACACATCGCAAGACATGGGAATTACATATGAATGACATAAGTGGTTCACTGGAAAAGATCATCGTTGAATATGTGGGGGTTAATATGTATCTCCAGATCTCTCTATTAACCATTTGCTATGGAAATAGTCTTGTCCGCATAATCGTGAACCCGAAGGATCACCCACATAAGGTTCGACGTTGCTAGGGATAGAGAGATATCAAGTGCATCGTTTTCGGTGTCCCGATCGAATGGATCGGGGGATATCACTCATGGATTTAGAAGGGTGACAAACCTATAGGAACATATATGGAAAGTATCGGAATTTTTCTGGGTGGGCCTCACCCGGGCGCCAAGTGGGACAGCCGGCTAGCTGGCCGCCATGGTTGCGTGGGAGAGGGAGATCCCTCCCTCCACTCGGTTTGGGAGTGGGAGGGATGAGCTTTCCTCTTCCTTCTCCGATTCACTTAGGGACTTCCTTATTTGGTTCCAATATGAGTTTGACAAGGTTTGACCAAGAGTCCAATTAGGATTCGGAGATCCTACGGCCTCTTGGGTCTGAGGCTTTATATACGGGAGCCCCGGGCTGGCCACAACATCAAAAGTCCACAAGAGGCACGCAACCCTGAGCTCCCCGCGCCCAGCGCTACTGCCAAGGCGCCACCAGTCACCCACCATCGTCGCCTCGCCGTCGCCACCGCCGGCCGCCACCCGTCGCTGGCCTCCTTGGCGCCATTGGCCGTCGCTCGTGCTCGTCAGGGTCTGATACGTCTCAAACGTATCTATAATTTTTTATGCTCCATGCTTGTTTTACACCAATTCATATATGTTTTTCTTACACTTTGTTGCACTTTTACATGATTTCCGGCACTAACCTATTAACAAGATGCACAAGTGCCAGTTCCAGGTTTTCTGCTGTATTTGTATTTCAGAGAAGTTGTACAAGAAATATCCTCGAAATTGGATGAAACAAAAGCCGAAGTCAATATTTTACCGAAACAAAGACAGAGTCCAGAGGGGGGGTCGAAGAGGCGCCACAGGGTGGCCAGATATCAACACCTGGATTTTTAAGTCCAGATGCCTATTATGCCGTACATCGCAATCCTAGGAGTAATGTTTTTGCGAGACATAATAGTAAGTAGCATAGAGTCATCATTTATTACAACACATACTTGTCTTACAACCATGGATCACGTGATCCAATATTACACAAATATATTGTTCAACAACACAAATAGTAGCGGAAGCGAAGTAGTAGTGGACTATCTATTCCACAGGCAACGCTTGACGTTAGAAGACGATCCTAGTTATCGTAGACGTCCTGCTGTCCGTCATCCTGATACTGTTGCTCTCCTTCAAAGTATGGCATTTGAATAGCCAGGGCAAAGCCATGAGTACTTTTAAAGTACTCGCAAACTAACACTAAAGTAATTACTTATTAAGTATAGTAATGGATGCTAAGCTCTAGGTTTATTTGCATAAAGCCAAGTTTTAGTTTGATAAACATTTAGTAAAGCCTTATCATGTGCTAGACTAACTCAAGTGGGAACATTAGTGTCATTCCCACAACTCCTTTTGATTCACCTCAATATCACCTTTCCATTCATCATTCCTTTTTAAGATCAAAAATTCTGGTAACGGAGACAGTATGGCCTTTCCAATCGTCCATAACTGTGGACACGGCTATTCGAATAGGTTTAACACTCTGCAGAGGTTGTACTCTTGTGCCACAACTTTTGATTACATCCGTCGAGGATAACCTCAAATCATCGTAACACAGTACGCGGATCATCAACCATAACCTTTCACTTATATATGCTAGTATGAGCACCTCTCCCCATGAGCTTGGCCTCCCGGTGAAAACCGCAGTTCACCCGGGAACTGCACAGGGCTTGGGCCGTACATTCACCTCATATTAACATCGTTCCACACTTAACGGAGGCAGCCTCGGCGTAACCCCTATGATGCTTGTTTAGAGGGAACCCATACTAAAATACACAAGTTTCTAGTTAAGCCCTACCCATAATCAGGTATTGTGGGGGTACTTGTATAATTGGAAGGGTATCGCATTCAAACCCAATCATCAGTTTTATCAAAAATCACCATCTTCTCTTGTTCATATTCACTTTCACTTTACCTTCTTTCAAAGTCATTTCACTTCACCATGTTCCCATCTAGAGTAGTCAATTTTAGTTGATTAGCACTAGCAACTATTTCATGAGGGGTGCTATCTAGCTTTGAATTATTCTAAGCTAACTTCAAGTATTGTTTTACTCTAGACCAAGTGAATCATGAATCAAAAAGTACTTTGAAAGTAAATACGCAAAATAATTGCAGGGTAAAAACATGGGATAGGTAAGACATTAAATAAAGTGTGATGGTGCCTTGCTCTTGTAGAGCTATGCACTTGATGTTTAGCAAGGGTTAGCTTGCCTTGAGCAGGGTAGTTGTCAAAGTTCTCCTCTTCTTCCTGAGAGTAGGCTTACTCCTCTTGATACTCCTCGTTACTAGCGTCTATATACGAATACGAGGTATAAATACTAACCCAAGATTACTTACTAAACTCAAACACACCAAGGTTGCACACACTAATCCTAGTATCATATCAATCATGGCATGGTGGATTAAATGGGTTGGTTCTTATTTAAGGGAAAAATAATTTCCTCTCATTATTCTTATTCTTTTTAATTTGTTATTTAGATCTTTAGAGAAAATAATTTCCTCTAATTAAATCTTATCTTATTAAGATTTAATCTCCTCATATAATAATCAGGTATGAAATCTAGGTTGACCAAGGTCAACATTCCATATCTATTATATGTGAGTATAATTTAATTGAAGTGCTACACTTCACATAATTTAATACTAACATTTAAATGAATTAAAATCTCTAAGTAATACTAATCAGAGGTTCATTAGCCTAAGTTCTTTTCCCCTGGTTGTATTACTTAGGATCAAGATTTAAATGAGAGAGTAGCTCTCATACTATTTGTAGTATTTGAATTCCACAATTTAAATGCACTAGTAATGGCTACATAGCCACTATTTTGATCTAGTCCATGATCATACAAATAACCTGTCTATATTATTGTATAATCAATTAGAGGACATCATTTGTGATTTATTAGAGTTGGAATCAATTCAAAATCAATTATGGTTAAAATTTAAATAAAGTTTCAATTTGCAAAAGTCCCTGTCTTGTTATTTTTATCAGATTAATTCTACTTTGAATTTGGAGGTGGGACCAGTGGCATTAGTTAGATAATTTCATGGGCTTTCCAACGGTATAAAGTTTGCTAAATTTGGTTTGGCAGATTTCAAACTATTCAAAATTTACTAAAGCATCTGCAGCACATTTGAATAATTATTAAATCTATTTTTAAAATCGTGGGCTAGGCGGGAAATGCTACTGGGCCGAAACGGGTTTAAACTATACTGCGCAGCCCATCTAGCAACTGGTGCGTTTGGGCCCTGACGAGGTGGGGGCCACCCGTCAGTGGCTTTTAATCAAGCGAAACGGTACGCGGGAGCTAGACCGTAGGATTAGAACAGAATCCAACGGTGTGTGAGCATCATCGTCTCCGACGAGCGACGGGCTCACTGGCGGCGAGCCTAGGGGGTGGGAGGAGGTACCAGGCCGTCGGAGGAGGTGGGCAGGCTGCTCGGAGAAGTGGAAGTCGATGAGGATGCGTCTGGGCAGCGGCGGGGCTCGGCGAGGCTCCAGTCGATGCAGAGCTTCCGCGGGCTCCGGCGGCTTCGAGCTCGCGATTCGAACTACTCCGGCGAGGTGAGGTGAAATTGACTGGGGGAGGAGGATCAGTGGTGAGAGGGGAGCAGGTTGTGTGAAGAAATGGAGGGCTGAGGTCCTCTATTTATAGCGGGCGGGAGGTGGTCGTGGTGTGCTGTGGAGGAGCGTCCATGGCGCGGCGCTTCTGGCGATCGAAGGGGCAAGTGAAGGACGGCTATGGCTAGGCATCGTGCTGGCGATGCTCAACGTGTAGCGGCGCAGAGAAAAGGGCGACGGGATCGCTCACGAGCTTGCAGGGAGTGCGGCAGGGCGTGCGGCATGATTCGGGTGCGGACGATGGCGACGGAGCAGGGGCAGGCTAGGGATGGTGTCTGGCGTGTAGAGGGCGGGGAGGAGGTGCTCGACGCAGAGCTAGCTTGTGCAGGGGAGGACGAGGGCGCTCGAGCGCGTGGCGTCCTGGCGCGTCCAGAGCGCGGTGACCGCGTGCACGGGCGTGTACTGGCACGGTTTTGGACGCGTGCGTTCTGGCCAATGCCAAGCCTTGGCGAGCTGGTGCTGTGTACGGTGAGGTTCCTTGAGTTGCAGAGAGGCTCCAGGACAAGGAGATGGGGCGAGATGGTGGCCAGAGAGAAAGTGAGGAGTGGTGGCCAAAGGTGGCCGGCATGGTACGATGGTGAGCTCCTCTCTCCTTCTTTCCACTTTAATTGGCCAAGGCAGGTACCAGGCTTGATGCAGGGGATGCAGGAGGGTCTAATGATCACAAGTTAAAGGGGTTTAGGCAAGAAACCAGAGGGTAATAAGATGTAACACAATTCTGGATTCATGTCTGCCAAGTGTTCGGCACAATGCCCGCATGAACATTTTTGATGAATTTTGGAAATATTTTTGGTACATCTCATTTATATAATTAAAGTGAAAGATTGGTGGTGGTGGTGTTCATTTTGGATTTGATTTGCAAAATTTCAAATGTGGGATGATCTTATTTTCATTCTCGGGTTCCATCTTGGCACATCATTTCTGGTCAACCTAGTCAACTCTAGCCATGGTGGTCAACATGAAAGTTACTCACCTTGACAAGGTCTTGGATGACATGGCTTTGGTTGACCAAGTTTAGTTTAGGAATAGAAAGATAAGGAGGGGCAAAGGGGTGAAGAAAATATTTTGGTGACATATGACCATTATCATATGTGTGAAAGTTTTGAGATTTCCTTTGGTTTGATTCTTGTTTCTTTGATGCAATTGTGTTTGTTTATCATATCTAAGCATTCTACAAGCAAGACAGCAAGCAATTATGGCCTTTGATGAAGATTTGCAATTTGGCCTAATGTGTATGTGAGTGAGAAATAGGTTTTTCTCTATTTCTTCTTTTCTTCTCAATTTAGGGTTAGATGATCTTGGTTTAGGGTTTATGCACACTTGATCAACATACTAACACTCATCATGGCAATTGCACAAAAGAAATTCATTCATATGCATGAAACTATATGTGGCACTATATGCATAGAAAAAGTTTTTGTTAATTGCAAAATTTGAGTTTGGGAAATTTTCTTTCTTGATTATTATTGTTGAAACTTGGGATGTTACAAACCCTTCCCCCTTACAAAAGATCTCGTCCCGAGATCTGAGAGAAAACTAGGTACTAAAGAGATCTGGGTACTCAGTCCTCATGAAGTCTTCTCTCTCCCAAGTGGCTTCTTCTTCGGTGTGGTTACTCCATTGGATCTTCAGAAACTTGATACTCCGGGTACGGGTGGTTCTGAAAGCTTCTTCCAAGATGCGAATAGGTACTTCGCGGTATGTCAGATCTGGGTTGATATCCACAGCTCGATGATCGATGTTCTTGAAAACCTCGGTCTTCTCGGGCACCTCTAAGCACTTCCGGAGTAATGAGATGTGAAACACATTGTGTACTGCTGCCATTTCTTCCGGTAACTCCAGTTGATAGGATACTTCTCCTCGGCGACTCAGGACTTTGAAAGGTCCGACATATCTGGGTGCAAGCTTTCCTCTAAGCTGGAATCTCTGCATTCCTTTAAGAGGGGACACTTTGAGATATACGAAATCTCCGATCTTGAATGTCATCTCTCGGCGTCTCTTGTCGGCGTAGCTTTTCTGTATGGATTGGGCTGTCTTGAGGTACTCGCGGATCTTGTGAACTTTCTCTTCAGCTTCTCGGAGAATATCTGGTCCAAAAACTTGACTCTCTCCGACTTCCGACCAATTCAGAGGGGTACGACACTTTCTTCCGTACAGTGCTTCAAAGGGGGCCATCTGCAAGCTGGCTTGGTAGTTGTTGTTGTACGAGAATTCTACATACGGCAAGCAGTCTTCCCACTTAGATCCATATTCTAGCACACATGCTCTCAACATATCTTCTAGTATCTGGTTGACTCGTTTAGTCTGTCCATCTGTCTGCGGGTGATAGGCTGTGCTGAAATTCAGACGGGTTCCGAGTCCTTCATGTACTTTCTGCCAGAATCTGGAGGTGAATTGGGATCCTCTATCGGATACTATCGACTTCGGGGTTCCGTGCAAGCTGACTATCCTTGAGATATATAACTCTGCGAGTCTTGGTCCTTGATAGGTGGTCTTGACGGGGATGAAGTGGGCGACTTTGGTCAGTCTGTCGACCACTACCCAGATGGAATCATTTCCTTTACTAGATTTGGGCAGTCCGGTGATGAAGTCCATTCCTACGGAATCCCACTTCCATTCGGGAATCTGTAGGAGTTGCAACAGTCCTGCGGGGCATTGATGTTCTGCTTTGACTCTTTGACATATGTCACATTTGGCGATGTAGCTTCCAATTTCTCTCTTCATTCCATGCCGCCAGAATTGTTCCTTCAAATCCTGGTACATCTTGGTTCCTCCGGGGTGAATGGAGTAAAGGGTGTCGTGAGCTTCTTTCAGAATAACTTGCTTTAACTCCGAGTCTGACGGCACGCAAAGGCGTCCGTTGTACCATAGCACTCCTTCTTCATCTGCGGTGAATCCCGGTGCTTTTCCCGCAGCTATTTGGCTCTTGATCCCGTCAATGCTAGCATTTCCTTTCTGAGCTTCCTTGATCTGACTAATCAGGGTGGGTTGGAGTTCAATGCTGGCGAGATATCCTTCGCTAACCAGTTCAAGTCTAAACTGTTCAAACTCTTGAAACAGGCTAGGTTGCTCACTTGCTAACATGGAGTTCAACTGACACGGCAGTCTACTCAGAGCATCCGCTACCACATTGGCCTTGCCGGGGTGATAGTGGATTTCCATGTCGTAATCCTTGATTAACTCTATCCATCTGCGCTGCCTCATATTCAGCTCCTTCTGAGTGAAGATATACTTCAGGCTCTTGTGATCCGAGTAAATCTCGCATCGATTACCCATGAGGTAATGAAGCCATACTTTCAGGGCTAGAACCACGGCTGCTAGCTCTAGGTCATGGGTTGGATAGTTCTGTTCATGCTGCTTCAGCTGTCTTGACAGGTAAGATATCACTTTTCCTTCTTGCATCAGCACACATCCAAGACCAATCTTGGAGGCGTCACAGTACACATCAAATGGCTTGGTAATGTCCGGCATAACTAGTATTGGGGCTGATGTCAATCTGCTCTTGAGCTGTTGAAAGCTCTCTTCACACTTGTCGGTCCATTCGAACTTCTTGTCCTTCTTCATTAACTGAGTCATCGGTCTTGCTATGCTCGAGAATCCTTCAACGAATCGGCGGTAATATCCCGCCAATCCGAGAAATGCACGGACTTTGGTCTGAGTGGTTGGGGCTTTCCATTCTTCTACAGTCTTGATTTTTGCGGGGTCAACGGCAATTCCTCCGGCAGACAAGATATGACCCAGGAATCCTACTTCCTTCAACCAGAACTCACACTTGCTGAACTTGGCATACAACTGATGCTCCCGAAGGGTATCTAGGACCACTTCCAAATGTTGCTCATGTTCTTCTTCCGATTTGGAGTAGATAAGGATGTCGTCGATGAACACAACGACAAACTTGTCCAGGAAGTTCATAAAGATCTTATTCATGAGATTCATGAAATAAGCGGGGGCATTGGTCAATCCAAATGACATGACATTGTACTCATACAATCCATATCTAGTGGTAAAGGCAGTTTTGGGGATATCGGTGGCACGAATCTTCAGTTGATGGTATCCTGTCCGCAAATCAATCTTCGAGAATACTTTGGCTCCGGTCAGTTGGTCAAACAGATCTTCGATCTTGGGCAATGGATACTTGTTCTTGATGGTGACATCGTTAAGCTTATGATAGTCCGTAACCAAACGAGTGGCACCGTCCTTCTTATCCACAAACAAAACTGGTGATCTCCAAGGCGACGCACTTGGTTGAATCAGACCTTTGAATAGCTTATCATCCAGTTGCTTCTTCAGTTCCACTAACTCTGCCGGGTTCATGCTATAGGCTCTCTGGGCTATAGGTCTGGTTCCAGGGATTAAATCGATGATAAACTCGATATCCCGATCTAGGGGCATACTGGGTAGATCATCCGGAAACACATCAGGATATCGACAAACGACCCTGATCTGATCCAAGGTGGGTTTGGCTAGACTTTGGTTGCAGGTAAACTTTCTGGGCATTCTTTCAGATATGTGTTCGACTATTATCCCAGTGCTACTAGTCATGGTGATGGCCTTCTTGGCACAATCAATCAGTCCATGATGTTTCGCCATCCAGTCCATACCCAGGACTACTTCCAAACCTTTGGCTCCCAGAACAATCAAATTTGCATAAAATTCTATTTCATGAATTCTGATAGGCACATCTTTGCAAATTTTTCTAGCTTTAGTTGTTGACCCAGGTATTTGAACTATCATGACATGCTTCAAACTGATGGGTTGAATCTTACTAGTGCATGCAAAATCTTCGGTAACAAACGAATGCGATGCTTCAGAATCAAATAGCACTCTTGCAGGTATTGAGTTAACAGAGAACATACCCAGCACAACATCTAGGGCTTCCTGAGCTTCTTCCGCATTCATGTGGTAGAGGCGGCCATTGCGGTTGTTCGGGTTGTTGGGGGCGAACTTCTTGTTGTTGGTGACACGGAGTTGCTGTTGTGCAGGGCCAGAGGTGTTGGCGGCAGTCTTGGCGAGCTTCTTGGGGCACTCGTAGGAGAAGTGCCCCGCCACTCCGCACTCGTAGCAGTTGTAGGTGGACTTGTCCTTGGGGGTTATGGGAACAGCATTGCTCCCAGTCCTTGGAGCGGTGTTGGAGTTGTTGTTGGGGGCGCGGGGTGGAGCGCGGTTGAAGTTGTTGTTGTTGTAGTTGTTGTGGCCTCCTGGCCTGGGGTTTCCTCCACTCCGGTTCTGATAACTCGGACGTGGATTCTGCATTGGGGGCTTGTTGTTTCTTGGGGCGAACCCTCCACTTGAGCTGGGGCGATACTTGTGGGTATTGCTGGGCCCACTCTGATTCATCATTCGGCGTTTGCGGTTCTCATTGGCTTGGTGTATCTTCCCCTCCATTTGAATGGCGGAGTCAACGAGGGCTTCTAGGTCAGCAAAGGGGATGTTGATCAGTACAGTCTGCATCTCATCATGCAGTCCATTCAGAAACCTCTCCTTCCTCTTCTCGACGGTATCCGTCTCATCCGGGGCGTACCTTGACAAAGTGAGGAATTTGTCGCGGTATTCCACCACGGTCATCCTGCCTTGCTTCAGTTCCCTGAACTCATCCCTCATCTTCTTGATCAGGCCCGGGGGCACATGATACTTGCTAAACTTGAGTTTGAAATCTTCCCAAATTATCATTTGCCCCGCATTCAATGCGCGAGCACTTGTCCACCAGGCACGTGCAGGTCCAGCTAGATAGTGGGTGGCGAACAACACCTTCTCGTTGTCCTCAACTCCGGCAACCTCGAGATTGTTCTCCATGGTTTGGAGCCAATCATCAGCATCGAGGGGTTCCTCCATCTTGCTGAACACCGGTGGGTTGGTGTTTTGGAAGTTCTTCAGCTTCGACCCTGGGTGGTCGTGGTTTCCGTGGCCTTGATTGCCCTGAGCAATCTGTTGAAGTGCAGCTAAGTTGGCTTGCCGTTCAGCTCTCTCAGCCTCTCTATAATCCAACATCTGTTGCAACATCTGCAGCATTGCCTCCTGAGTCATGTTGCGGGTTGGGGGTGCCATCTGAACGGTGATAGGGATCATGAGACGAGAGGGAAATTTCTATGGCTCATTTTGGGATAAAATTTCACACAATTTAAAACTTGATTCATAAAATAATAATAATATTACACACACACTAACATAGTCATGGAGGTAGCAAGTATTACAAGCCAACAAATCCGGAGGGTTTGAAGAACCCTTTCAACAATCTACGATACATGGGGCGGATACAAAGGACCGATACATATCACGGGACGCAAGTGCTCAGACGGGACTACTCGCTATCGACGTTGATCGGGTAGACGTTGTCTACCCCGGCAGCAAGGTGCTCGTGGCCATCCTCGTAAGGGTGGAACTCCAGGTCGTCGTCTTCCTCCTCCTCGTAGTCGTCGTCGTTGCTGACGTAGGAGTAGCCGTCCCCCTGGATGTTCTCCCCTTCACCTTCGCCCTCCAGCTCCTGGATCTGCTCGGCTTGGGTCGCGATGGTCGCCTTCAGTGTGGCGATCCTGGCCTTGAGGCGGTTGATGGCGTAGTCTTTCTTCTGGTTGAGGCGGCGGAGAGCCCGGCGTTCCCCAGCGATGACCTTGATGGTCTCCGCCTGCTGCGCCAACTGAAGGTGGGTGTGGTTGGCATACTCGCGGGAGTTGTCCAAGTCGATGCGGGTCTCATTAAACATAAAGTCAAGATGATCCACATGGTGGCGCAGTTGAGGGTGCAATGGCAGGTTCATGGGCACCCCAAGAGAGTTGTGCCTTGGATAGTGCACAAAGCGACTACTCTCGAGGTCCATGAAGTTTTGCCCGCACAGACGTGCGAGCCCCTCCTGAAGTCCACGGGCGAGACCGTCCGCCCAGTTGTTCTCCCGGAAGGAGAACTGGATCCTCTGGCTCATTGGGAGCGTGAACCTTCCACGGAGGTCAACCATGATGACCCATTGGAGTTGACCATCGGGCTGGTCATTCACCATTCCACCAAAGATCTCCGGGGGTGGGCGTCCGAGGAATTCCGAGAGGGAGAAAAATCCCTCTCGAAAATGATCTCTCCACCATTCCCCAACTGATAGAACTCAGTCTGGAGGAAAGGCTGTGCGGGGATGATGGGCTCCATCTGTAGAGGAATTAGATGAGTAAGTTAGAGAAGTGCAAGTGTTCCAAATTTTAATTTACTCATTAGAAAGAGCATGAATTTAAAGTTTGCCAAAGACTCTTCAAGATAAGAGGGTGAATAAAGTTTTCATAACTAGTCAATTCATGGAATTTGAAACTAAGTTTTTGAACGTCCATTTTAACTAGGGTCTCCTAAGGTCAAACAATGGCTCTGATATCAACTTGTCAACACCTGGATTTTTAAGTCCAGATGCCTATTATGCCGTACATCGCAATCCCAGGAGTAATGTTTTTGCGAGACATAATAGTAAGTAGCATAGAGTCATCATTTATTACAACACATACTTGTCTTACAACCATAGATCACATCATCCAATATTACACAAATATATTGTTCAACAACACAAATAGTAGCGGAAGCGAAGTAGTAGTGGACTATCTATTCCACAGGCAACGCTTGACGTTAGAAGACGATCCTAGTTATCGTAGACGTCCTGCTGTCCATCATCCTGATACTGTTGCTCTCCTTCAAAGTCTGGCATTTGAATAGCCAGGGCAAAGCCATGAGTACTTTTAAAGTACTCGCAAACTAACACTAAAGTAATTACTTATTAAGTATAGTAATGGATGCTAAGCTCTAGGTTTATTTGCATAAAGCCAAGTTTTAGTTTGATAAACATTTAGTAAAGCCTTATCATGTGCTAGACTAACTCAAGTGGGAACATTAGTGTCATTCCCACAACTCCTTTTGATTCACCTCAATATCACCTTTCCATTCATCATTCCTTTTTAAGATCAAAAATTCTGGTAACGGAGACAGTATGGCCTTTCCAATCGTCCGTAACCGTGGACACGGCTATTCAAATAGGTTTAACACTCTACAGAGGTTGTACTCTTGTGCCACAACTTTTGATTACATCCGTCGAGGATAACCTCGAATCATCGTAACACAGTACGCATCAACCATAACCTTTCACTTATATATGCTAGTATGAGCACCTCTCCCCATGAGCTTGGCCTCCCGGTGAAAACCGCAGTTCACCCGGGAACTGCACAGGGCTTGGGCCGTACATTCACCTCATATTAACATCGTTCCACACTTAACGGAGGCAGCCTCGGCGTAACCCCTATGATGCTTGTTTAGAGGGAACCCATACTAAAATACACAAGTTTCTAGTTAAGCCCTACCCATAATCAGGTATTGTGGGGGTACTTGTATAATTGGAAGGGTATCGCATTCAAACCCAATCATCAGTTTTATCAAAAATCACCATCTTCTCTTGTTCATATTCACTTTCACTTTACCTTCTTTCAAAGTCATTTCACTTCACCATGTTCCCATCTAGAGTAGTCAATTTTAGTTGATTAGCACTAGCAACTATTTCATGAGGGATGCTATCTAGCTTTGAATTATTCTAAGCTAACTTCAAGTATTGTT
Organism: Lolium perenne; assembly: GCF_019359855.2. Taxonomy (NCBI): domain Eukaryota; kingdom Viridiplantae; phylum Streptophyta; class Magnoliopsida; order Poales; family Poaceae; genus Lolium; species Lolium perenne. The sequence continues at coordinate 71,493,181 of NC_067245.2, forward strand.
TTACTCTAGACCAAGTGAATCATGAATCAAAAAGTACTTTGAAAGTAAATACACAAAATAATTGCAGGGTAAAAACATGGCATAGGTAAGACATTAAGTAAAGTGTGATGGTGCCTTGCTCTTGTAGAGCTATGCACTTGATGTTTAGCAAGGGTTAGCTTGCCTTGAGCAGGGTAGTTGTCAAAGTTCTCCTCTTCTTCCTGGGAGTAGGCTTCCTCCTCTTGATACTCCTCATTACTAGCATCTATATACGAATACGAGGTATAAATACTAACCCAAGATTACTTACTAAACTCAAACACACCAAGGTTGCACACACTAATCCTAGTATCATATCAATCATGGCATGGTGGATTAAATGGGTTGGTTCTTATTTAAGGGAAAAATAATTTCCTCTCATTATTCTTATTATTTTTAATTTGTTATTTAGATCTTTAGAGAAAATAATTTCCTCTAATTAAATCTTATTAAGATTTAATCTCCTCATATAATAATCAGGTATGAAATCTAGGTTGACCAAGGTCAACCTTCCATATCTATTATATGTGAGTATAATTTAATTGAAGTGCTACACTTCACATAATTTAATACTAACATTTAAATGAATTAAAATCTCTAAGTAATACTAATCAGAGGTTCATTAGCCTAAGGTCTTTTCCCCTGGTTGTATTACTTAGGATCAAGATTTAAATGAGAGAGTATCTCTCATACTATTTGTAGTATTTGAATTCCACAATTTAAATGCACTAGTAATGGCTACATAGCCACTATTTTGATCTATTCCATGATCATACAAATAACCTGTCTATATTATTGCATAATCAATTAGAGGACATCATTTGTGATTTATTAGAGTTGGAATCAATTCAAAATCAATTATGGTTAAAATTTAAATAAAGTTTCAATTTGCAAAAGTCCCTGTCTTGTTATTTTTATCAGATTAATTCTACTTTGAATTTGGAGGTGAGACCAGTGGCATTAGTTAGATAATTTCATGGGCTTTCTAACGGTATAAAGTTTGCTAAATTTGGTTTGGAAGATTTCAAAATATTCAAAATTTACTAAAGCATCTACAACACATTTGAATAATTATTAAATCTATTTTTGAAATCGTGGGCTAGGCGGGAAATGCTACTGGGCCGAAACGGGTTTAAACTATACTGCGCAGCCCATCTAGCAACTGGTGCGTTTGGGCCGCCCTGACGAGGTGGGGGCCACCCGTCAGTGGCTTTTAATCAAGCGAAACGGTACACGGGAGCTAGACCGTAGGATTAGAACAGAATCCAACGGTGTGTGAGCATCGTCGTCTCCGACGAGCGACGGGCTCACTGGCGGCGAGCCTAGGGGGTGGGAGGAGGTACCAGGCCGTCGGAGGAGGTGGGCAGGCTGCTTGGAGAAGTGGAAGTCGATGAGGAAGCGTCTGGGCAGCGGCGGGGCTCGGCGAGGCTCCAGTCGATGCAGAGCTTCCGCGGGCTCCGGCGGCTTCGAGCTCGCGATTCGAACTACTCCGGCGAGGTGAGGTGAAATTGACTGGGGGAGGAGGATCAGTGGTGAGAGGGGAGCAGGTTGTGTGAAGAAATGGAGGGCTGAGGTCCTCTATTTATAGCGGGCGGGAGGTGGCCGTGGTGTGCTGTGGAGGAGCGTCCATGGCGCGGCGCTTCTGGCGATCGAAGGGGCAAGTGAAGGACGGCTATGGCTAGGCATCGTGCTGGCGATGCTCAACGTGTAGCGGCGCAGAGAAAAGGGCGACGGGATCGCTCACGAGCTTGCAGGGAGTGCGGCAGGGCGTGCGGCATGATTCGGGTGCGGACGATGGCGACGGAGCAGGGGCAGGCTAGGGATGGTGTCTGGCGTGTAGAGGGCGGGGAGGAGGTGCTCGATGCAGAGCTAGCTTGTGCAGGGGAGGATGAGGGCGCTCGAGCGCGTGGCGTCCTGGCGCGACCAGAGCGCGGTGACCGTGTGCACGGGCGTGTACTGGCACGGTTTTGGACGCGTGCGTTCTGGCCAATGCCAAGCCTTGGCGAGCTGGTGCTGTGTACGGTGAGGTTCCTTGAGTTGCAGAGAGGCTCCAGGACAAGGAGATGGGGCGAGATGGTGGCCAGAGAGAAAGTGAGGAGTGGTGGCCAAAGGTGGCCGGCATGGTACGATGGTGAGCTCCTCTCTCCTTCTTTCCACTTTAATTGGCCAAGGCAGGTACCAGGCTTGATGCAGGGGATGCAGGAGGGTCTAATGATCACAAGTTAAAGGGGTTTAGGCAAGAAACCAGAGGGTAATAGGATGTAACACAATTTTGGATTCATGTCTGCCAAGTGTTCGGCACAATGCCCGCATGAACATTTTTGATGAATTTTGGAAATCTTTTTGGTACATCTCATTTATATAATTAAAGTGAAAGATTGGTGGTTGATAACCCACAAGTATAGGGGATCGCGGCAGTCTTCGAGGGAAGTAAAACCCAAATTTATTGATTCGACACAATGGGAGGTAAAGAATACTTATAAGCCTTAACAACTGAGTTGTCAATTCAGCTGCACCTGGAAAAGCACTAGCAACAGGGGTGATGTGAAAGTAGCAGTAATATGAGAGCAATATTAATAGTAACACAGCAGCAGTAATAGCAATATGAGAGCAATGGCACCGGAAGATAGTTGATACTACTTCCAATGACATATAGAACGAGTATATAATGATGAGAGATGGACCGGGGTTCCCAGCGATCTACACTAGTGGCAACTCTCCAATAACAAGTGACAAGTGTTGGGTGAGAAAATTACAGTTGGGCAATTGATAGGAATCAAAGCATTAAGATAGAACATCAGGCTTATTAATTATGTAGGCATGTTTTCCAATTATAGTCGTACGTGCTCGCAATGAAAAACTTGCACAACATCTTTTGTCCTACTAACCGGTGGCAGCCGGGCCTCAAGGGAAACTACTGGATATTAAGGTACTCCTTTTAATAGAGTACCGGAGCAAAGCATTAACACTCCGTGAAAACATGTGTCCCTCACATCACCGCCATCCCCTCCGGTTGTCCCGATTTCTGTCACTTCGGGGCCTTTGGTTCCGGACAGTGACATGTGCATACAACTTGTAGATACAATCTAAGCAATAAGTATAGAGCTCAAATCTAAGATCATGCCACTCGGGCCCTAGTGACAAGCATTAAGCATAACAAGATCGCAGCAACAATAACTTCACAAACTTTATAGATAGACTAATCATAATGTATCATCCATCGGATCCCAACAAACACAACACCGATTACATCAGATGAATCTCAATCATGTAAGGCAGCTCATGAGACCATTGTATTGAAGTACATAGGGGAGAGAATACCAACTAGCTACTGCTAGAACCCGTAGTCCATGGGGGAACTACTCACGGAGCATGATGGAGGCGGTGGCGTTGATGGAGATGGCTTCCGGGGGCACTTCCCCTTCCCGGCAGGGTGCCGGAACAGAGACTTCTGTCCCCCGAATTGGAGTTTCGCGATGGCGGCGGCGCCCCTGGAGTCTTTCTGGAGTTTCGTCAATCGGTACGGTGTTTTTAGGTCGAAAGGGGTTTTATAGGCGAAGAGGCGGCACGGGAGGGTCGACAGGGTGGCCTCACCCTAGGCCGGCGCGGCCAGGGTCTGGCCCGCGCGGCCCTATGGTGTGGGGCCCCCTGGCTCTCCTCCGACTCTTCTTCGGTGTTCTGGAGCCTTCCGGGAAAAATAGGAGGTTTGGCGTTGATTTCGTCCAATTCCGAGAATATTGCTCGAACAGCCTTTCTGGAACCAAAAACAGCAGAAAACAGGAAATGGCACTGTGGCATCTCGTTAATAGGTTAGTTCCAGAAAATGCATGAAATCATCATAAAGTGCAAGCAAAACATGTAAGTATTGTCATAAAACAAGCATGGAACGACAGAAATTATGGATACATCGGGGACGTATCAGCATCCCCAAGCTTAGTTCCTGCTCGTCCCGAGCAGGTAAACAATAAAAAGAATAATTTCTGTAGTGACATGCTACTTACATAACCTTGATCATACTATTACAAAGCATATGAAATGAATGAAGTGACTCAAGGCAATGATCTATAGTTGCTAACAAGTAGATAACATATAGCAAAACTTTTCATGAATAGTACTTTCAAGACAAGCATCAAAAGTCTTGCACAAGAGTTAACTCATAAAGCAATAGATTCAAAGTAAAGGCATCGAAGCAACACAAAGGAAGATATAAGTTTCAGCGGTTGCTTTCAACTTTCAACATGCATATCTCATGGATAATTGTCAACACAAAGTAATATGATGAATGCAAATATGCAAGTATGTAAGAATCAATGCACAGTTGACACAAGTGTTTGCTTCTAAGATGGAAGAAAGTAGGTAAACTGACTCAACATAAAGTAAAAGAAAGGCCCTTCGCAGAGGGAAGCATCGATTGCTATATTTGTGCTAGAGCTTTGATTTTGAAAACATATAGAGAGCATAAAAGTAAAGTTTTGAGAGGTGTTTGTTGTTGTCAACGAATGGTAGCGGGTACTCTAACCCCCTTGCCAGACAAACCTTCAAAGAGCGGCTCCCATTTTATTTTATTTTCGGGTGGCACTCCTTCCAACCTTTCTTTCACAAACCATGGCTAACCGAATCCTCGGGTGCCTACCAACAATCTCATACCATGAAGGAGTGCCTTTTTATTTTAGTTTTATTATGATGACACTCCTCCCCACCTTTGCTTTCTCAAGCCATGGCTAACCGAATCCTTCGGGGGCCGTCCAACAATCACATACCATGGAGGAGTGTCTATTTAGTTTGATTAATTTGGGACTGGGAATCCCATTGCCAGCTCTTTTTGCAAAATTATTGGATAAGCGGATGAAGCCACTAGTCCATTGGTGAAAGTTTCCCACCAAGATTGAAAGATAAACACCACATACTTCCTCATGAGCTATAAAACATTAACACAAATTGAGAAGCATTTTGAATTGTTTAAAGGTAGCACTCAAGCAATTTACTTTGGAATGGCAGGAAATACCACATAGTACGTAGGTATGGTGGACACAAATGGCATAGTGGTTGGCTCAAGTATTTGGATGCATGAGAAGTATTCCCTCTCAGTACAGGGTTTAGGCTAGCAAGGTCGTTTGAAGCAAACACAAGTATGAACCGGTACAGCAAAACTTACATAAAAACATATTGCAAGCATTATAATACTCTACACTGTCTTCCTTGTTGCTCAAACACTTTTACCAGAAAATATCTAGACCTTAAGAGAGATCAATTATGCAAACCAATTTTAACAAGCTTTACGGTAGTTCTCCACTAATAGGTTTAAACTACATGCAAAAACTTATGATCTACTTGAGAGCTCAAAACAATTGTCAAGTATCAAATTATCCAAGACATATGAGGCATTTTCCTTTTCCAACCAAATAATAATAAGTATTGTAGCTTCCAACTTTTATCATTGAACATTAAAAGTAAAACGAAGAACACAAGTGTTCATATAAAAAAGCGGAGCGTGTCTCTCTCCCAAACAAGGATTGCTAGGATCCGAATTTATTCAAACACAAACAAAAATAAAAACACACAGACGCTCCAAGTAAAGCACATACGATGTGACCGAATAAAAATATAGTTTCAGGGGAGGAAACCTGATAAGTTGATGAAGAAGGGGATGCCTTGGGCATCCCCAAGCTTAGACGCTTGAGTCTTCTTGAAATATACAGGGATGAACCACAGGGGCATCCCCAAGCTTTGACTTTTCACTCTTCTTGATCATATATCATCCTCCTCTCTTGACCCTTGAAAACTTCCTTCACACCAAACTTCTCATAAACTTCATTAGAGGGGTTAGTACTCAAAAAATTTGAATCCACCTTGGTCCTGTAGTGGCACATTGCAAGAACTCAATAAAACATTAGCTACAGCCCTCTACGTCTAGAAAACCTCGCTTAAAGTCCACAAGAGACAATGCAAAAAACAGAGACAGAATCTGCCAAAACAGAACAGCCAGTAAAGACGAATTTTAAATAAATACTTCCGTTGCTCAAATCAGAAAACTCAAAACTAACGAAAGTTGCGTACATATCTGAGGAACACGCACGTAAATTGGCATATTTTTCTAATTTTTCTACAGAGAAAACAGCCCAGATTCGTGACAGATAGAAATCTGTTTCTGCGCAGAAATCCAAATCTAGTATCAACCTTCGATTAGAGGCTTCACTTGGCACAACAAAACACAAAACTAAGATAAAGAGAGGTTGCTACAGTAGTAAACAACTTCCACCACACAAATATAAAACAAATTACTGTAGCAAAATAACACATGGGTTATCTCCCAAGAAGTTCTTTCTTTATAGCCGTTAAGATGGGCTCAGCAGTTTTAATGATGCACTCGCAAGAAATAGTATTTGAAGCAAAAGAGAGCATCAAGAGGCAAATCCAAAACACATTTAAGTCTAACATGCTTCCTATGCAAAGAAATCTTGTACACAAATAAATTCATGAAGAACAAAGTGACAAGCATAAGAAGATAAAACAGGAATAACTTCGAGATTTTAAGCATATAGAGAGGTGTTTTAGTACCATGCAAATTTCTACAACCATATTTTCCTCTCTCATAATAATTTTCAGAAGATTCATGAACAAACTCAACAATATAACTATCACATAAAGCATGTTTCTCATGATCCATAAACACATAATTTTTATCAAGCTCAAAAATAGTGGGATTAAAACTCTCAAACACACTTTTATCAATAATATAACATGATGATTGATCAATCTCAAGAGATATGGGACTCATAGATAAAGTAAAGACCTTTCCAATCCCATTTTCATTAGTAGTACAATTAATATTATCAAGTAACATAGGACCATCATCTAGAGCTTTATCATAAACATTTGGTAAACAAAACTCTTTAGTACCATGCATTTCGACATCAGGAACAAACAAAGCATTATCATAAGATTTATCAAAGTAGCATGGATTATCATAAATAACGGTAGCATAATTATTCTCACAAGTTTTACTCATATGTACTATTTCAAGAGAATCCACAGGAACATAACATTCAACCTCTTTCGGTAAGCATGGAGGACAATCAAATAGTGTAAGAGATGAAGAGTTACTCTCATTAGAAGGTTGGCATGGGTAGCTAATCCATTCTTCCTCCTTTTGTTCGTCGCTCTCCTCTTCTTTTTCATCCAATGAGCTTTCAGGTTCATCAATTTCCTCCTCTTTTTCATCCAATGAGCTTTCAGGTTCATCCGTTTCTTCTTCCACCGGTTCCTGCAAATTGCGATTGCATTCTTGTGCATTAATGTGTCTCTCTTTATAATCAAGGATATAAGGATTCCTACTGTAGCATTCTATGCAAGAATTAAGGATAATAGAGACATAATCTTTAAGGTCCTTACAAATAGCACAAGTTTCATAATTCTCAACCATGAAGGATTCTATCTCGGAGGCTCCCATAAATAAGACAAATTGTTCTACCTCTTCGAACCCATAATGAATATAGCAATTCCGATTATAGCTCTTAATAAAATATTCCTCACTAAAGCCACATTGAAATTTAAGATGTTTAGTATCCTGTTGAGAGCAACAATTTATATCATGGCGTCTAAGCAAGATTCTAGCAATTGTATTCAATTTTTCTATCATAGCACTCATTACTTTACCAGTTCTTGATTCTCTATAACAATTATAACATTCCATAAGCTCCAAGTAGGTTGTTGGTTCTCCCATGACAGCAGTTTTTAATTTTTCGGTTTTTCAATTTTTTATGGATTTTTGGGTATATGAGGAAAATAAAACAAAACTGAAATAAACTAGACAAAAGTAAACTAAGCAAAACAAAATAAAATAAAACAGAGAGAGAGGTAGAGTGTACTCCCCAGGTGAACTTATGAGTAGAGCTATGCCTCCCCGGCAACGGCGCCAGAAAACAGTCTTGATAACCCACAAGTATAGGGGATCGCGGCAGTCTTCGAGGGAAGTAAAACCCAAATTTATTGATTCGACACAAGGGGAGGTAAAGAATACTTATAAGCCTTAACAACTGAGTTGTCAATTCAGCTGCACCTGGAAAAGCACTAGCAACATGGGTGATGTGAAAGTAGCAGTAATATGAGAGCAATAGTAACAGTAACACAGCAGCAGTAATAGCAATATGAGAGCAATGGCACCGGAAGATAGTTGATACTACTTCCAATGACATATAGAACGAGTATATAATGATGAGAGATGGACCGGGGTTCCCAGCGATCTACACTAGTGGCAACTCTCCAATAACAAGTGACAAGTGTTGGGTGAACAAATTACAGTTGGGCAATTGATAGGAATCAAAGCATTAAGATAGAACATCAGGCTTATTAATTATGTAGGCATGTTTTCCAATTATAGTCGTACGTGCTCGCAATGAGAAACTTGCACAACATCTTTTGTCCTACCAGCCGGTGGCAGCCGGGCCTCAAGGGAAACTACTGGATATTAAGGTACTCCTTTTAATAGAGTACCGGAGCAAAGCATTAACACTCCGTGAAAACATGTGTCCCTCACATCACCGCCATCCCCTCCGGTTGTCCCGATTTCTGTCACTTCGGGGCCTTTGGTTCCGGACAGTGACATGTGCATACAACTTGTAGATACAATCTAAGCAATAAGTATAGAGCTCAAATCTAAGATCATGCCACTCGGGCCCTAGTGACAAGCATTAAGCATAACAAGATTGCAGCAACAATAACTTCACAAACTTTATAGATAGACTAATCATAATGTATCATCCATCGGATCCCAACAAACACAACACCGATTACATCAGATGAATCTCAATCATGTAAGGCAGCTCATGAGACCACTGTATTGAAGTACATGGGGGAGAGAATACCAACTAGCTACTGCTAGAACCCGTAGTCCATGGGGGAACTACTCACGGAGCATGATGGAGGCGGTGGCGTTGATGGAGATGGCTTCCGGGGGCACTTCCCCGTCCCGGCAGGGTGCCGGAACAGAGACTTCTGTCCCCCGAATTGGAGTTTCGCGATGGCGGCGGCGCCCCTGGAGTCTTTCTGGAGTTTCGTCAATCGGTATGGTGTTTTTAGGTCGAAAAGGGTTTTATAGGCGAAGAGGCGGCGCAGGAGGGTCGATAGGGTGGCCTCACCCTAGGCCGGCGCGGCCAGGGTCTGGCCCGCGCGGCCCTATGGTGTGGGGCCCCTGGCTCTCCTCCGACTCTTCTTCGGTGTTCTGGAGCCTTCCGGGAAAAATAGGAGGTTTGGCGTTGATTTCGTCCAATTCCGAGAATATTGCCCGAACAGCCTTTCTGGAACCAAAAACAGCAGAAAACAGGAACTGGCACTGTGGCATCTCGTTAATAGGTTAGTTCCGGAAAATGCATGAAATCATCATAAAGTGCAAGCAAAACATGTAAGTATTATCATAAAACAAGCATGGAACGACAGAAATTATGGATACGTCGGGGACGTATCAGTGGTGGTGGTGTTCATTTTGGATTTGATTTGCAAAATTTCAAATGTGGGATGATCTTATTTTCATTCTCGGGTTCCATCTTGGCACATCATTTCTGGTCAACCTAGTCAACTCTAGCCATGGTGGTCAACATGAAAGTTACTCACCTTGACAAGGTCTTGGATGACATGGCATTGGTTGACCAAGTTTAGTTTAGGAATAGAAAGATAAGGAGGGGCAAAGTGGTGAAGAAAATATTTTGGTGACATATGACCATTATCATATGTGTGAAAGTTTTGAGATTTCCTTTGGTTTGATTCTTGTTTCTTTGATGCAATTGTGTTTGTTTATCATATCTAAGCATTCTACAAGCAAGACAGCAAGCAGTTATGGCCTTTGATGAAGATTTGCAATTTGGCCTAATGTGTATGTGAGTGAGAAATAGGTTTTTCTCTATTTCTTCTTTTCTTCTCAATTTAGGGTTATATGATCTTGGTTTAGGGTTTATGCACACTTGATCAACATACTAACACTCATCATGGCAATTGCACAAAAGAAATTCACTCATATGCATGAAACTATATGTGGCACTATATGCATAGAAAAAGTTTTTGTTAATTACAAAATTTGAGTTTGGGAAATTTTCTTTCTTGATTATTATTGTTGAAACTTGGGATGTTACACCAGACCTACCCTTGGCGTGGCCTGCCCTTGTCCTGCGCAAAGGGGGGTGTGGGCCCCCCAAGCACCCCATCGACCTAAATCCTTTGCCTATTTATACATCTTCTCGTGAAAACCCTGAATACATGTGCCTCCATCCACGAAAAGTTAAGTCGCATCTGCCATCGCAGAACCCATCTCGAGGGGTTCCGAAGCTCTTCCCAGCACCCTACCGAAGGGGGAAATCATCATCGGAGGCATCTACTTCGCCATGCCCGCCTCCGAAGTGATGCGTGAGTAGCTTATCCCTGGACTATGGGTCCATAGAAGTAGCTATATGGCTGTCTTCTCCACTTTGTGCTTCATTTATAGATCTTGTGAGCTGCGCCACATGATCAAGATCATCTTTATGTAATCCTATATGTTGTGTTTGCTGGGATCCGGTGAATATTGTATACTATGTTGAGATTGATTATATATTCATGTCATATGTTATTTGTGATCTTGCATGCTCTCTATTGCTAGTAGAAACTCTGGCCAAGTGGACACTTGTGACTCCAAGAGGGGGTATTTATGCTCGATAGTAGGTTCATGCCTCTAGTTTTTTGGGAGAGTGACAATAACTTCCAAGATTGTAGATGTGATGTTGCTACTAGAGAGAAAACAACGATATTTTATCCGAGGGTAACTCTATTGTTTACTTTACACACATTGCTTAATGCAATAATCTGTTGCTTGCAACTTAATACTGAAAGGGGTTCGGACGATAACCGAAAGGTGGATTATTAGTCATAGACACAGTTGGATTACGGTCTATGTATTATGTTGTAATGCCCAATCAAATCTCATAGTAATCATCTTGTCATGTATGGTCGATATTCTGTCAATTGCCCAGCTGTAATTTGTTCACCCAACATGCTATTTATCTTTATGGAGAGACACATCTAGTGAACTGTGAACCCCGGTCATGTTTCCTTTGCTGATAAATTCTACTGCAATTCATGTTCTGTTACTTTCTGCAAACATCTCTTTCCACTCGATACGTCTAATCCTTTGTGTTCAGCAAACCAGTGAGATTGACAACCTCACTGTAAGTTGGGGAAAAGTAATTTCGTTGTGTTGTGTGCAGGTTCCATGTTGTTGCTGACGCCGGTAGTGCACCCTACCACTAGTCAGCTAGCAACATCTTCAGAAGTCACGCATTTCTCGTACTGGTCGATTAAACCTTGGTTTCATACTGATGGAAAACTTGCTACTGTGCTCATCATACCTTCCTCTTGGGGTTCCCCAATAGTGTGAAGTCGGTGTTACAATAAGAACCATCAGGGTCCTCCTCCGTCCTCCTCTATTTACCTCCGTTGGTCCTCGGACCTCCGTCGGTGATCGCCAGAACCCTAATTCTGGCGAACTCCGAAAAGATAGTCCGGGCGAAGCCCTGCCGGATTTGCACCAAGTTCATCGTCCCACCGCCGTGACACCGGAGCGATATCTCTACCTCGACTTCAACTTTCTGGAACAAGGATCCGACATCGTCAAACTGTACATGTGCATCAACTCGTAGCCGCCGCACAAGCGATGGAGTTGATCGAGTTGGATTGCCAAGATTTAACGGATCGTGATCGTCTACATCGACACCAACCGTTAAGCTTTCGCACCCGATTTGCAACGGTACGATAATCAAGTTATCGCATTGTTACATGCTACCGCATCGTTACATGCATCTCCTAGATTAGATCTTTGTGGTTTATTCGTTGTTGCGTAGGATTTTTTGTTTTCTATGCTACGAATCCATACAGTGTTATCCGATTCTATGCGTAGTGCTTTGTATGATTAGAACATGATGGAACATCGTTGGCATTGGATCTTCTTGCTTGCTACTTTTTTGTTCAATTCTCATTTTTGCGGTATAGCGGAATCGAAGCTGGCTCGGACCGACTTTACGAGTACGTGATACGTCCCAAACGTATCTATCATTTTTGATGCTCCATGCTAGTTTTGTTACAATTGTAATATGTTTTATGTGCACTTTTCCACACTTTTTAGCATTTTCTGGGACTAACCTATTAACGTAGTGCCGCAGTGCCAGTTCCTGTTTTCTGCTATTTTTGTGTTTCAGAAAAGTTGTACATGAAAGTTTCTCGGAGTTGAACGAAACAAAAGCCCAAAGTCTTATTTTTCCGGGACGAAGACGGAGCCAGAAGGACACGCGCAGGAGAGCTGCCACGTGGCAGTACATAGGGAAGGCGCGACCCCACCCTTGGCCACGCCTGGCCCATGTACTGGCGCCTCGTCGCCTCGTTTGCTCTGCCCTTCCTGACATAGGCATCCCAAATGGGCCTGCCGAAGATAGTACCCGGGGTTTATTGAAGGCCCACTACCCGAAGAATAAGAAGATTCGGGAGCCCAAGATATATTAAGGAAAGTTGAGTTGTAATAGGAAGTGTTATTTGTAATCTGGCGGGATGAGTTAGAAACCGTCCCGGACTCTGTAGCTTGTATAGCACGAATCCCTCGGCTCCACCTCCTATATAAAGGGGGAGTCGAGGGACGAAGAGATAATCGAATCATTGTTACAAACCCTAGTTTTCACAATCGTCGAGTACTTTCCGGCTGAAACCTTCGAGATCTACTTGCCCTCTACTTCTAACTAAACCCTAGCCTACAATCCATAGGCATTGACAAGTTGATACCTTGTCAATTGGCGCCGTCTGTGGGAACTAGAGGCGTAAGGATCTGATCTCGATGGCACGTTCAAGATCTTCGACATCGTCAACCGCAAGCAACACAATGGATCGAGGTAAACAGATCGCTGCTGGTCTTGTCGATTTTGTCCCTCACCCACCCTCCCGTTTGGATGCATATGCGTATCTGGCGGAGCCCATGGAGATGACGTTCGGAAGGTTTCACTTTCGCGTCGAGAAGGAGGGATCGTATCGTGTCGAAATTCCGATTTCGTCGGGATCGTCGGCGGTCGATTCCGATTTTTCAAGCTATGCATCGTCAACCGAGTCAGGAGAAGAAGAAACTTCGGCGACACGCTACGTCAGCACCAGAGCAAGAGAGAAACTCGCCAAGATCTTCGGCGACATGTCGTTTGAGTCATCTGCGGACTCATATATAAGCGATGGCTCAAGCGATGTCGACAGTTACGACTTCATCGACAAATCTATCACAGTGGGCAAGGTCTTCATCAATCTCAATGATGATGTCACCAAACCCAACATAGATCTGAGTACAAAGTATCATCAGATTTATGCCATTGAAGATCAAGAGGAAACATCTGAGGCTTTCGACGATCTGGGAAATCCATACGTCGATCCCTCCAATTTGCGACAAGGCCTGGGCAATAAATACGTCGGGCCGCAGCCGCGAGACAGAGTTCAGCTTTCGCAAGCAGCGTGGGACAGAGCCACGAGAGCTATGAACGGTTCGGAACCAATGGCCACCACAGCCACACCAGAGGAATTGCAAGCATATCAATATAGGCTCGCACGAGCTGCGAGAGAATTGGAAAAACAGACAGCTGAGTTAAACAGAAGAAAGGAGGCAGCTTCTGCATCTAGCAGGAGGAGGGCAGATCTAAGTCGACAATCTAGAACTTCGGGTGATAGCCACAGGGAGGCGCGGAACAGAGCAAGATCAAGGCTGCAACACATACCCGAAGCAGAAAGAGAACACTTGGTCCAAAACCTCGACATGTCCTTCATGTCGATAGATACAAGAGGAAACATCATCCCTAAGACACCAGAAGCTGGGTATATGGCGACACATGCTTTTATCCTTGCATCTAAACCACCTCCAGGTGACCCAAGGGAAACACTGTATAATATGGCGGTAGCAGGAGTTGGAGCTATGGGGACAGCGTTTGTATCAACGCCTCCCGAAGGAGCGGCAAGGCAAAATAGTCCACGACCTGCAGCAGCAACAGCGGCAGCACCTGAAGGACCAAGTGGAGCAAGAGACACAGCAGCACAAGCAAGGGTCGACAGAGCGCGGCAAAGCAGAAGGGATCATCGGCAATCTCCGGAGCTTAACGACGAAGATATGTGCGGCTTACCATGCTTCACGAGGAGAGTCCGAAAAACTCGAGTCCCCTCAGGATTCAAGTTACCCGATAATTTCAAGAAGTTCGACGGCCTTCAAGATCCAGAGGATTGGCTAGTTGACTATCTGGAGACGGTGAAGCTCACAGGAGGAACCAGGGCAACAGCTATGCAAAGCATCCAGGTGCATTTGAGTGGAGCCGCACGATCTTGGATAAAGAAACTCACTCCAGGATCCATCGACAGCTGGGAAAGTTTCGAGGATGTGTTCGTCAAGAACTTCAGATCCACGTGCAAAAAACCTGCGTCGTTAGAGGAGTTGAGAGCATGTCGACAAAAGCTAGACGAGCCAATGAGAAAGTACATCCAAAGGTGGAATATCATCAAAAACTCGGCAGAAAATATATCTGACGAGAGAGCAATAGATGCGTTTGTCGCAGGAATTAGGCGTGGAGATTTTGTCGAGGACTTGGGAAGGACCAATCCAAAGACAGTATCCGCGTTAATGGAGATAGCAAACAGATGGGCAGATGGAGAAGACGCTGTCCACAACAAACGACACAGGTCACCAGAGGAGGACCGTGGTCGAAACTATCAACCGAGGCGACGATTTCCTCGGCAGTATCCGAACTATGACGCTCCAGGGCAAATTTCGGCAGGCTTTCGGGCAAACACAGGAGGAAGCAACAGAGATGATTATCAGAGAAGCAATGAACAGCGAGGTGATAACAGGGATGATTCACGCAACAGGCAAAATAGCGGGCCTAGGTTCCCAAGGCCTTTCGTGTCCCCTGAAGAGATGATGAATGGACCGTGTCAGATGCACTTTTTCCTCGACAGCAACGGTAAAAGACAGTCAGGGCACTTGCAGAAAGACTGTCGAAATTTTCAGGCAATGTTGCGATATGCAGAGAACGCTAACGCGCGGGCAGCACAGAGAAATCCTCGAGAACCCAGAAGCGAGATTCACTTGCCGCCTCCTCCCGCGATTACAGACGACAATCGGCATCAGCTCAGAATAGCGGCAGCACCTCCACCTCCACCTTATGTTGATCCTAACTCCAACGGAGCAGTGTCGATGATTCGAAGGAAGGCCGTCCAATAGAGCTCAGAAAGTAATCTCACGACAGGTGTTTATGGCAGAGAAAATGCCTCCACCAACAGTTGAGTACCTTAATTGGTCAGGACAAGATATTGGCTTCACCATAGCAGATCATCCGCAGCAAGTTCCTCGACCAGGGCAGTCAGCACTTATTCTGCCAGCAGTTATCGCGGGATTTGATGTCTCTCGAGTGTTCATAGACGGCGGCAGCAGCCTAAACCTTATGTATGCTGATACATTAAGGAAGATGAACATATCCTTAGCAAACTTGAAACCAACAGACACAAGGTTCCACGGCATCACACCGGAGAAACCAAGTTATCCATTGGGGAAGATCAACCTCGACGTTCAGTTTGGGACCCGAGAAAATTA
The DNA here is from genome assembly GCF_019359855.2 of Lolium perenne. Lineage (NCBI taxonomy): Eukaryota > Viridiplantae > Streptophyta > Magnoliopsida > Poales > Poaceae > Lolium > Lolium perenne. The sequence continues at coordinate 71,508,818 of NC_067245.2, forward strand.
TAGAATCGAGAGGCTCGAATTTGAAGTCGTGGATTTTCCGTCGCAATACCACGCTCTGTTGGGACGACCAGCATATGCTAGATTTATGGCGGTGCCACACTATACATACCTGTTGTGGAGGTTGCCTGGACCAAAGGGACCAATCACAGTCAAAGGAAGCTTTGCCTTAGCCGATAAGTGCGACAAGGATTTTCACCGTCAGAAACTTTCGGGATGCAAGCTGAGTACTTGGCGTCAAAAAGCATGACTGATTACGACGTACTGCCAGACGTTGGAAGGCCAAACAAAGAATCAACTTTCAATACCGAGAAAAATTCAAAAGAGGTGCAGATTCACCCGACAGACCCGAAAAAGACGACATCTATCGCAAACGACATGGATATCGCATAGGAAAGCGCGCTCGTCGAGTTCCTCCGTGAGAACTGGAAAATCTTCACATGGTGTCCAGCTGACATGCCAGGAGTACCCAGGGAACTTGCCGAGCACCACCTAAACTTGGATCCAGTAGCGAGACCAATCAAACAACCTTTGCGGCGTTTTTCGGAACCAAACCGCAAAGCCATGCTGTCAGAAATTAATCGACTACGAGAAGCTGGTTTTATCAAAGAGATATTCACAGAAGCCACATGGGTAGCAAACCCTGTGCTGGTGCCGAAGAAAAACACTAAGGTCCTTCGCATGTGCGTCGACTTTACGTGTCTCAATAAACATTGTCCAAAGGATCACTTTCCCCTCCCGAGGATCGATCAAATTATCGACTCCACGGCTGGATGTGAACGTCTTTTCTTCCTGGATGCATATTCTGGTTATAACCAGATCAGATTGAAAGAAGAAGATGAAGTAAAGACCGCGTTTATTACACCTTACGGCGTGTTTTGCTACAGAACAATGCCCTTCGGTCTAAAAAATGCGGGAGCAACATATCAGAGAATGATGCAGAAGTGTTTGGCGACACAGATCGGGAAAAACGTGCAAGTATACATCGACGATGTCGTCATAACGTCAAAAAAGGGGACAACACTGATCGAGGATCTCAAGGAAACTTTTGACAACCTCGACAAATTCTGCCTGAAGTTGAACCCGACGAAGTGTTCCTTTGGCGTCCCAGCAGGAGAACTTCTGGGATTTCTAGTCTCAGCAAGAGGGATTGAAGCAAATCCCGACAAAATACAAGCTATCATAACAATGAGGAAGCCAACAAAGTTGAAAGAAATACAGCAGCTAACTGAGCGAGTCGCAGCTTTGAGCAGATTCGTCGCCAGGTTGGGAGAAAAAGCGTTACCATTTTATGCTCTAATAAAGCAAGGAGATAAATTCCAGTGGAACGAAGAGGCCGATAGAGCTTTCGAGGATTTGAAGCGCACAATCTCGACACCACCAATTCTGGTGGCGCCGAAGGAAAAAGAACCTCTCCTGTTGTATATTGCAGCCACACCCCAAGTGGTGAGCACGGCGCTAGTTGTCGAAAGAGAAGAAGAAGGAAAACTTCACGGCGTGCAGAGGCCAGTATACTTCGTCAGCGAAGTTTTATCGCCCTCAAAACAAAGGTACCCTCAGTACCAAAAACTGGCATATGGAGTATTCACAACAGCACGGAAATTGCGCCACTATTTTTCGGCACACCCGATCATAGTGGTTAATAAAGCTCCCTTGTCAAATATACTAAACAATCCAGAAGCTACGGGTCGTGTCTCCCTTTGGGGAATAGAACTTTCCCCTCGGGACATCACGTATGAAAAAGGAAAAGCAATCAAGTCGCAAGTTCTGCCGGACTTCATCGCAGAGTGGATGGAGTTGCAAAACACATGACCTCCGGACTTGTCGAGGACCTGGACCATGAACTTTGATGGGTCCAAAAGACTAGAAGGGGCTGGCGCAGGAGTAGTACTTATATCACCTGAAGGCGACAAGTTGAAGTACATCCTTCGGATGACGTTCCCTAACGCATCTAACAATGAAGCAGAATATGAGGCCCTCATACACGGGATGAAGATGGCGAAAGCTTGCGGTGCAACTCGACTAAAAATCTTTGGCGACTCACAATTAGTGGCTCAGCAAGTTATGAACCAATGTGACGCAGTCAATGATAGCATGATGGCATACAAGGAGGTGTACAACGAGCTCGAGAAGTTGTTCGATGGATGCGAAGTAAATCATATTAGTAGATTGAGCAACGACGAAGCCGACGTTCTTGCAAATATCGGGTCGCAATGCCTTGCAGTCCCGCCAGGTGTATTCTGGGAAGAGATAACAGAGAGATCCACCAAATCGACAAAATCAAAAAAGAAGGAGAAGAAACCCTCGGGGGCTACCAAGGAAAAGCAAGAGGAAGAAGAAGAAGATCAGGACCTGGTTATGGTGATACAGATACCATGGATGCAGACGTACATATCATACATCCTCAAGAAAGAAATACCCGATGATCCAGTTGAGGCAAGGCGAGTAATTCGACGCTCCAAAGCTTTCACGGTGGTCAAAGGAGAATTGTACAAGCGGAGTATTTCAGGCGTCCTGCAAAGGTGTGTTACACCCGAAGAAGGAAGAATAATTCTGAAGGATGTACACGAAGGAATATGTGGCCACCACGCAAGTAGTCGAGCTATTGCAGCCAAGGTATTTCGGGCAGGATTCTACTGGTTGACAGCAATCGAGGACGCCAAGGAAATAGTAAGAACTTGTGACGCGTGTCAAAGGTTTGCCGCAAAACCCCACTCTCCAGCAGCAGAATTAACACCAATACCATTGTCGTGGCCTTTTGCCCAATGGGGACTCGATATGGTGGGCAAGTTACACAAATCCTGGCCAGGAGGAAAGGAGTACATGCTAGTAGCTGTCGACAAATTTACAAAGTGGATAGAAGCGAAGCCGATAAATTCACCAGACGGAGCATCTGCAGTAAAATTCGTAAAAGGCCTCGTCTTCAGATTTGGAGTGCCCCATAGCATCGTCACAGACAATGGCAGTAACTTCACATCCCACGAATTCAAAGATTATTGCGAAGAAGTGGGTATCAAGTTGCACTTCGCGTCAGTTGCACATCCTCAAACCAATGGGCAAGTCGAGAAAGCCAATGGCATCATCTGCAATGGCATCAAAAAACGCCTGTTAGGACCGCTGGAAAAAGCTCGACATACCTGGCCAGAAGAATTACCAAGTGTGTTATGGAGCATCCGAACAACACCAAATACAGCGACACAGGAGACACCGTTTTTCCTGGTCCATGGAGCAGAGGCAGTACTGCCAATAGAAATAGAGCACGACTCCCCCAGAGTCACAGAGTATAATGAAGAAACTTCCAAGACAACATTGGAAGACGACGTCGACGCACTCGACGAAGCTCGAGACGAGGTACTATCAAGGGTAACCAAATACCAACAGGACTTGAAGAATTACCACAGTCGACGCTTGCGGCCAAGATCTTTTCAGGTGGGAGACCTAGTTCTTCGGCTCACTCAAAAAAGTCATGAAAAACTCGAGTCACCGTGGCTTGGACCCTACATTGTCACGGAGGTAATCGGAGGAGGAGCATACAAGATAAAGGACAAGAAGACAGGGGTGGAGGAGCAAAACCCCTGGAACGTGGCGCAACTCAGGCGGTTCTACGCCTAGAGTCGAAATATAGTCCTTGTAAAACTTCAATGTACTGAAACGCCCGCGAGTTTTCAGACGCACTCTTTTCCTTTTTCGGGGCACCGAGTGGGGCCGGAAAAGGTTTTTAATGAGGCGGGCTCGCGGTGCTGCAATATAATAAAGATAGTGTCAATATAATTTTTCTTTATCGACATACTCAAAGTTTCTGACTCGATGAAGTTCAATATAGTTCCTCAAGAAAGAAAAGCCTTGCCTTGGTATTAAAATACCTCGTGAGTCAATAAACATACAAAATAATACTCAATAAAGAAGCTCGGGGGCTGATGTTCGCCATAAATACATATTAAATAAATGCTTTGGTTCAAAACCTCGCAATATACAAATACAGTAAATAGCCACCGAAACACTCGGGGGCTAGGCAAATATAGAAATATGATGATTTGTTTCACAATATAATCACAATCATGGGTCAAAAAGAAGAGTTATCTACCAAAGGAAAAAATTAGTCATGATTCAGAATGTCATCAAGGGTAATTCTGTTTTCTTCAGGAGCAGCGCCAAGAAAATCAGCATAATGACCATCTGCAAAAAAGTCGGCATCCATCCGAAGAAGGTCTTCAATCATTTCTTCGGCTATAGGCGAAACCTTCGTGTTGATTCGGTCGACACCAACTCTTCGGCGCTTTACCTTCTCATGAACTTTCGTAACAACTTGGGTCAGGTCAAGATTTGAGTGGCAGATCTGAAGCATGATAAGAGCAAATCTGGCGCCAGCTATCAATTGAGCCCTGACAAAATCATGGATACTGCGAGCATCCTTAAATTTCTCCATTAACTCAGGAAGAGTTTTGGGTTGGACGTTCCGAGGAAACATGGAGTTATAAACCATGGACAAGGTCTTGGTACAGAAGTCAAGGAAATCGTGAGTTTGAGAGGTGCGATCCTGAAATCTGACAATCTGGCGGGTCCTTTCTGGGGTAGCCCAAAACAGAGAACCATGATCAAGGGAAAGGTTAACAAGGAGGTTCGTCCTAGTATTTACCCTCTCTTCTTCGGCAACAGCATCAGTAAAAGAACCTATTAAAAGCAACGGAGTCGAAAACTTTAAGAGATGAAGCATGAAGACGAAAAATATCGGAGGATGGAACAAGCATACCCGACATATCCGCACTGGCTTCATTCATTAACTCGAGCATGAAATTTTCTCGAGTAGTCGCCTTTTCAGCCTCGGAAGTAGCGATCTCCTTAGCAGCCACGGCCTCGCGAGCTTGCTGAAGTGCAACTTTTTCGACTTCAGATGACTTCCGAGATTTCTCCATCATCACAAGTGTTTGCTTCTTCGCATACTGAAGTTGCTGTCGAAGTTCATCCAATTCTCGCGACAAAGAATCTTCGACAGGTGTAGCATCAGCAAGAGTTCTCCTTGAGTGAGAAGAAGAAGGCGAAACATTGGAAGGAGCGAAAGATGGAGTATAGTTATCAAATATCAACTGAAATTTAAACAAGACAACATCAAACAACAAGCAAAGATAGAGTTTTCATTAATCTCTCGGAATAATTACAAAGGCATTACAGTGGAGCTAAGGAAGTACGTGTCGCCAAATGACTACTTTGGCGACAAGAGCAAAAGAAACATAGAAAGAAAAATAAAGAGGCATGCAACTAGACCTCCGGCCTTGATGAGCTAGGAGTCGACGCTGGTTTGATCCCGAGATAGGCCAAGATCTTCTTCGTGTTGGGCTTGGCTGCCTTAATCAGCGACCTCCATCTTGATTGCTCTATCTGCTCGGTGTCGCCAACTTTCGTCCAATCAACGGCTGACTGTCAAAGAACCAAAGCGACAGTGCTTTCGACGGCAATCTTCATATTTTCTTGGCGCATCTTCAGTCCAAGGTCTTCTGGTGAATTGAACATCTTGGCAAGGTTAAGGAAAGTCGAGGGCTCCTCTTTCTTCGGGAAGAAGTAGGGGAACAACGCCGACAATCCTGCATTAGCATTTGCCACGCCTTCACGAATTTCGGACCCATGCAGCTCCAAATAGGAAAGTGCGTCAAGGAGAGGGTCATCGACAGGATTCGCCAGATCAAAATCTTGGTTTGTTTGGTCTGTCAAGGAAACAAAGCGTTGGTCAAATAACAAGAAACAACAGCTCTCATAAAAATAGAAGGGATCAATAATATTACTGAAAGTGCGGCGACTTTGTGTTTTCAGGCGCTTGAGAATCCCCTGTTCACGAGAAGCTTGTGCAGCTTTGTGCTCGTTTAAGGCAGATGCAGTATCCTCAAGTTTTTTCTGCAGTTCCTCGACACTAGCAGCTGTTGCCTTGGCTTCATCAGCCTCGGCCTTGGCTTCGCTAGCAACAAGTTCGGCTTTCTTGCGAGCCGCCTCACTTTGCTCAAGTTTTTGAGCAAGTGCGTCGGCACGTTTGTTGGCCTCTGCAAGTTTCTCTGTCGAGATATAAAAAAAGAGAGAGAAGAAAGATCGAAAATCACGACAAGCAACAGGAGCAAAAAGACAAGGAAAAACGGCAAGTATAAAAGTTGTTACCTTCGGCTCTGCTAGCATATTCACGGTACCCAATAAATTGGGATCCGATGCGGAGAAGCTCTTTGATCATGGGCTGTTAAAGAAGAACACAGCAAGAGAAACATCGGCATGAAAAAGAGAGTGAAGGCGTGAAAAAGCAAAATAGGGAAAATATAGATATCGACAAACTTACATCATCTAAGAGCAGAGTCGACGAGCTGCCCAATTGAGGGGCAGGTTCAACAATCGTTTCAATCCTTGTCCTTTCAAGGGGGCTTGCTGGTGGAGTTGTGGTGACGACGTTTTGTTGAGGAGGCGAGGATTCTTCTCCTTCAACTAGCGTGTCTGAGGCAAGTACAGTATATGACGTGCTTGTCCGAGGAGCTACGTCAACAGTTGGTACTTCTTCCTCGTCATCACTGTTGATCAAAAAATCGGCAGCATAAAAAGCAAGACAAGATAAATATTTCGAGTACAAAAATAGGGAGAAATAAAGACGACTTACGAGCTGACGAGGGATTCAATATAAGGATCATAAGCTGCCTTCGGATGAGAAGGAACAACTTTTTCAGCCTTAGAAGTGCCAGAATCCTCGGCATCATTCCTTTTCCTTTTGTTCCTTGGGGAAACAGCAGGAGGAAGGGATTGCGTCGACTCACTGGCTTCAGATTCAACTTCTTTTTCATGGGAAGCCGCAGATTTGTGAGAACCTGCGACTTCACTTTCAGGAATAGAAGAACCTTGGGTATCTTCGGCAACGATAGCCTGTTCTTCGACTTCTCCATCCTCAGGAAGAGGAGGAAGGGAAGTCATAGTAGGATGGTTCTGCAAGAAAATAGCGACAAACAAAAAATTAGAGCGATACCAATACAATGAGATGCAGGAAAAATTCGGAACAAGATAGAAACTCGAGAAGACAAAATACCTCGGGGAGAGGATTGGCGGAGCTGTATGGTTCCACGCGACAAGAGGAGGGAATAGGATCCTTCTTGGCCAGGCGGGAAACTCTTCGAATCAATTTCTCCAAGTCCTTCGCAGAAAGATCACTGGAGATTCTATTGGCGTCGTTTTCACCAGAATACGTCCAAAGGGGATTTTTGCGAGCCTGAAGAGGTTGCACTCTAATCCTAAGGAAGTAGGCAGTGATTTGAACACCAGATAATTCTTTGCCTCGAGTATTTTGAAGCTGATGAATACGAGACATAAGTGCTTCTGTCGCCTTTTTCTCTTCTTCGGAAGCTTCAGCGTCCCAGGAACGGCGGCGCTGAATTTTGGCACTCCCGTCGAAAGGGGTTATGTTGTGTTCTACAGAGTTGGCACTTTCTTCGTGAATGTAGAGCCATCTTTTGCGCCATCCTTGGACAGAATCAGGAAACTTGACGTCGAAATAATCAACGTCGGTTCGGACACAGATAACAACGCCGCCTATGTTATAGGTGGCATTGTGGGAGCCATTGCGGCGGAGGCAGAAAATGCGTTTCCACAGGGCCCAATTAGGAGGGATTCCAAGGAAGCATTCGCACAGTGTGATAAAAATGGAAATGTGGAGGATGGAATTTGGGGTCAACTAGTGCAGTTGAATCCCGTAAACAAAAAGGAGGCCGCGGAGGAAATCGTGAATTGGGGCCGAAAGGCCGCGGATGAGGTGATCAACGAAACTAACCCGGTACTCCATTGGAGGGTTGGGGTAGCTTTCTTCGCTGGGAAAGCGGATGGCGTCTTCCTTCTTCATGAGGCCAAGCCTCTTCAGCGTGTTGACGTCCTGGTTGGAGATTTTAGATCTCTCCCACTCAAGATCTTCGGCGGCCATCTTGGATTCTGGAGTGCTGTGGCGAGTGAGTCGCGTGCGCGGTGGCATCAACGGCAAAGGGCAAAGCAATGTTCGTGAGTGCAGAAGATCAGAGAGAGTTGGGCGCAGAGGAAGTTTTTGCGAAGGGGAACAGATGTGCGGCGCAAGCGAAGGAGTGAACGGAGGTTGAAGAAAGGTTTATATAAGAATCGGGCGAGGCAATGCACCGTTGGATGAAGAAATCGTGTGGTGGCAAAAAATCTTCTAGATAAAAGGGTAAAAAGGTATTTTTACTGAGATAGGCGTTACTGTACGTGCGCCAGAAAAAGCGGAGGACGTGTGTCCCCCACTTGCCCGACGTGTCAACATGGTGGAAACAATGGACCCACAAGGCAGAAAAATCAAGACTATTAACAAAGATGGAGTAAATTTGATTAAGGGAAGCATGTCGACAAGAAAAATAAAAGAAGATTGGCGACAGGAGGAATTATTAAATACTTCGGGAGCCTTTGATCAAATACAAGTTTTTGCCCAAATGCTCGGGGGCTACTTCGATAAAAAGTAAAATTTCGAGTATGGCAATATAGAAATTGCGGGAGCCTACAACCAAGCACAAGTCCTTGGCTGTAGCCTCGGGGGCTACTCCCATCGGGAGCGCTGTTCGCGCACCCGAGAGATAAAAAAAAGAAGAGAGAGATCATATTGGGAAATAATGACAATATAGCGACAAGGTGGACTAAAATGTTGAGCCTACAACCAAGCACAAGTTCTTGGTTGTAGCCTCGGGGGCTACTCCCATCGGGAACGCTGTTCGCGTGCCCGATGAAATTAACAAAGGAAAGATAGAAAAGCAAGAGAGTATATTTCGAGTTATAATTAACTCTACATATACTCCCATCGGGAGAGCAATATAAGTCATATTTGACTCGATAAAATGTGCCATTCCAACAGCCGGAAAAGCACTCGACAATATATTCTCAGAACGCCAAAGTTGCGATCAATTTCTGAATGCCGTAAATTTGCGAAGGTAAGACCCCAGATCCGTTTCATTGGGCGTGGCATCGCCGAAGACTGCGCTCTGCTACTTTTATCCGTATCAACAGATACGAAGAAAAATCCTAACGGACGCGTTAGGTACTCGATAAATTTGACTGGGACTCGACAGAATGGTAAGACCTTAAGCGGCACCTGTCGAAGTTTACACCAGTATCCCGAGATCATGTCCAGGGACGTGATTTTGAAGTAGGTTTTTGCGGATTGCCACTAGAGCAGTTAACTAGTACCTGATCCGTCAGATGAACTAGCCCCAATTACCATTATCCCTGTACAATATAGAACTTTATGTGAAGAAATATAAAAAAGTTAAAAGCTCTCGAATAAAAATAAACAGTGGAGATTTTCCCTGACTCTACAATTCAAGCAAAATCTCGGGGGCTACTGACATAGGCATCCCAAATGGGCCTGCCGAAGATAGTACCCGGGGTTTATTGAAGGCCCACTACCCGAAGAATAAGAAGATTCGGGAGCCCAAGATATATTAAGGAAAGTTGAGTTGTAATAGGAAGTGTTATTTGTAATCTGGCGGGATGAGTTAGAAACCGTCCCGGACTCTGTAGCTTGTATAGCACGAATCCCTCGGCTCCACCTCCTATATAAAGGGGGAGTCGAGGGACGAAGAGATAATCGAATCATTGTTACAAACCCTAGTTTTCACAATCGTCGAGTACTTTCCGGCTGAAACCTTCGAGATCTACTTGCCCTCTACTTCTAACTAAACCCTAGCCTACAATCCATAGGCATTGACAAGTTGATACCTTGTCACTTCCGCCTATTTATTCCTCGTATCGGGAAAACCCCAGGGACCAGAGCCTCCATCAACGAAAAGTTCCGTAGCCGCCGTCATCACCGAAACCAAGTTTCGGGGGGCGGTTGAGGCGCCCAGACATAAGGCTGTGGCGGCGGTGGAGGAGGCGCCGCCGACTCCAGGAGCGCCTGTCGAAGTGCTTCATCCGCCGACAGGCCCGGCGGCATGACGGCGGTGGCGTAGCGGGGCAGCGGCGGCTGCACCGGCGCGTCGTACTCGGAGACGAGGACAGCGACCTTCACCATCTCGTCGTCCGTCATGTTCTCCGGGAAGTCGAAGTTCCGGCCCTCCGCCATGGCCTGCTGCCATTCGTGGAAGACGACAGCGACGTAGTCGTCGCTGTCTTCCTTCACCTCCTCGCTATGGTACACGAGCGCCTCGACGTAGTCGTCGTTGTCGTACGCGGCGTAGGCTTCATCGTCGTCGTCCTCGCGGTCGTGGGCGTCGTTGTGCTGCGTCTACTGACGTCGGGTCGGCGCCTGCTGACGACGAGCCGGCGGTGCAGGGCCGAAGGGATAATCCCCGTCGCCCATGAAGCCTGCCCTTCGTCTCCTGTCCGTCTCCGTGGACAGGTACGTATGCCAAAGCTCCGAGTCGATGGCGTACGCCGGATCGGCGCGGAGGTCCGCCGGCAGATACCGCCTCCGGCGCTGGATCTCCGCGGTCCGATCAGGCTCACGCGTAGGTACTGGAGGGATGGGCACCCGGCGACAGCTGAGCCGCCAGCCGCCAGGCAGCTGCACGCCGGACCAGGCGTCATCGCACGGCATCCATTTGCCGTGCATGAGCCTCCCCACCGTGACGGGGAGCGGGATCTTCTTGGTGCCGCTGACGGAGGCCTCGAAGTCATTTTTCTTCCCCATGGCGCTGCGGCGGTGGTGGTTCGAGTGGAGGTGTGGTGTGGGCGAAGGAGCGACGCGGCCGGTGGACTTTTAAGGCGGCCGCGCACGGGATACGATGCCATTGAAGGCGGCGCAGAAGCCCAGCCGCCGCCCGCCAGTGCGCGCGCAGAACAGGCAGCCGCGCCATTGATGGCGAAGCCTGCGACGCAGAAGCGGAAGCGCTGACCGCCGAAGCGGTGCCCTCGGTGCAGACTCACTGCCATGCGGGTCCGGTGGAGACGCGAGCGGACACTTTGCGCGTCCACACAGTGTCCGCCGAGAAGCAAACCTGACGCATATTTGGGCCAGGTTTGCGTCTCCGCGGACGGCCTGACCACTTTGCGTCGCCCCGCTGGAGGTGGTGCACGACGCATTTTCGGTCACGGCGGACACAAACGGTCGCTCAGCGTCTATTTGCGTCGTGCCGCTGGAGATGCCCTAAACGTACGCTGCGAGGATACCTACTGGTGGACAAGGCAGCCCGGTGCATAATATGTGATTTAGTGGGAGGGTAATTTGGTCCAAAAATATGTTCGACCGCAAGAAGATTTAGTGGGAGGGTAATTTGGTCCAAAAATATGTTGGACCGCAAGAAACCTAATAATAAGCGGCACCTGTCGAAGTTTACACCAGTATCCCGAGATCATGTCCAGGGACGTGATTTTGAAGTAGGTTTTTGCGGATTGCCACTAGAGCAGTTAACTAGTACCTGATCCGTCAGATGAACTAGCCCCAATTACCATTATCCCTGTACAATATAGAACTTTATGTGAAGAAATATAAAAAAGTTAAAAGCTCTCGAATAAAAATAAACAGTGGAGATTTTCCCTGACTCTACAATTCAAGCAAAATCTCGGGGGCTACTGACATAGGCATCCCAAATGGGCCTGCCGAAGATAGTACCCGGGGTTTATTGAAGGCCCACTACCCGAAGAATAAGAAGATTCGGGAGCCCAAGATATATTAAGGAAAGTTGAGTTGTAATAGGAAGTGTTATTTGTAATCTGGCGGGATGAGTTAGAAACCGTCCCGGACTCTGTAGCTTGTATAGCACGAATCCCTCGGCTCCACCTCCTATATAAAGGGGGAGTCGAGGGACGAAGAGATAATCGAATCATTGTTACAAACCCTAGTTTTCACAATCGTCGAGTACTTTCCGGCTGAAACCTTCGAGATCTACTTGCCCTCTACTTCTAACTAAACCCTAGCCTACAATCCATAGGCATTGACAAGTTGATACCTTGTCACTTCCGCCTATTTATTCCTCGTATCGGGAAAACCCCAGGGACCAGAGCCTCCATCAACGAAAAGTTCCGTAGCCGCCGTCATCACCGAAACCAAGTTTCGGGGGGCGGTTGAGGCGCCCAGACATAAGGCTGTGGCGGCGGTGGAGGAGGCGCCGCCGACTCCAGGAGCGCCTGTCGAAGTGCTTCATCCGCCGACAGGCCCGGCGGCATGACGGCGGTGGCGTAGCGGGGCAGCGGCGGCTGCACCGGCGCGTCGTACTCGGAGACGAGGACAGCGACCTTCACCATCTCGTCGTCCATCATGTTCTCCGGGAAGTCGAAGTTCCGGCCCTCCGCCATGGCCTGCTGCCATTCGTGGAAGACGACAGCGACGTAGTCATCGCTGTCTTCCTTCACCTCCTCGCTATGGTACGCGAGCGCCTCGACGTAGTCGTCGTTGTCGTACGCGGCGTAGGCTTCATCGTCGTCGTCCTCGCGGTCGTGGGCGTCGTTGTGCTGCGTCTACTGACGTCGGGTCGGCGCCTGCTGACGACGAGCCGGCGGTGCAGGGCCGAAGGGATAATCCCCGTCGCCCATGAAGCCTGCCCTTCGTCTCCTGTCCGTCTCCGTGGACAGGTACGTATGCCAAAGCTCCGAGTCGATGGCGTACGCCGGATCGGCGCGGAGGTCCGCCGGCAGATACCGCCTCCGGCGCCGGATCTCCGCGGTCCGATCAGGCTCACGCGTAGGTACTGGAGGGATGGGCACCCGGCGACAGCTGAGCCGCCAGCCGCCAGGCAGCTGCACGCCGGACCAGGCGTCATCGCACGGCATCCATTTGCCGTGCATGAGCCTCCCCACCGTGACGGGGAGCGGGATCTTCTTGGTGCCGCTGACGGAGGCCTCGAAGTCATTTTTCTTCCCCATGGCGCTGCGGCGGTGGTGGTTCGAGTGGAGGTGTGGTGTGGGCGAAGGAGCGACACGGCCGGTGGACTTTTAAGGCGGCCGCGCACGGGATACGATGCCATTGAAGGCGGCGCAGAAGCCCAGCCGCCGCCCGCCAGTGCGCGCGCAGAACAGGCAGCCGCGCCATTGATGGCGAAGCCTGCGACGCAGAAGCGGAAGCGCTGACCGCCGAAGCGGTGCCCTCGGTGCAGACTCACTGCCATGCGGGTCCGGTGGAGACGCGAGCGGACACTTTGCGCGTCCACACAGTGTCCGCCGAGAAGCAAACCTGACGCATATTTGGGCCAGGTTTGCGTCTCCGCGGACGGCCCGACCACTTTGCGTCGCCCCGCTGGAGGTGGTGCACGACGCATTTTCGGTCACGGCGGACACAAACGGTCGCTCAGCGTCTATTTGCGTCGTGCCGCTGGAGATGCCCTAAACGTACGCTGCGAGGATACCTACTGGTGGACAAGGCAGCCCGGTGCATAATATGTGATTTAGTGGGAGGGTAATTTGGTCCAAAAATATGTTCGACCGCAAGAAGATTTAGTGGGAGGGTAATTTGGTCCAAAAATATGTTGGACCGCAAGAAACCTTATTTTCTTTATTATTAGGTATAGATATAGATGAATATTTTCCAAACAACTGGTATGACCGGGAACGGAAAAAGGTGTTTTTTCTAGCCTGGCATAATCAAAATCGACACATTGTGAATCACTCCTAACAATCCAAGGAAAAGGGATACCATTTATTTCAATTTGCTCAAAAATTTACACAGCTGGGAAAAAGGAGAGGTTTTGTTCATGTGAAACTATCTGTTAGACTGCTAGAGAAGAATAGATAGAGAGGGGAGAGGGGAGATGGGTGCAGACCGGGAGGTGTCCGCCGAAGGGGAGTCCTGCGGCGACAAACCGTCATGGCTGAGGCGAACGACGACGTGGTCGAGCAGATCCACCGACGAGGAGGCCTCCCACTTGCTCGGCCGTGGGGCCGGGCACCAGCACCACCACCGCCGCGGGGCCGGCACCACCACCACCACCACCGCCGCCTCCCCCTCTGTCAGTCCCCGCCAATCTCTACCAGAAGATCCTCGCGTCCGCCCCCACCGGTTGCGCCCGCCCCCGCAGATACCAAGCACGATTGCACGAGATGGGGGAATTTCTGCTAAGTTACTACAGGCTCTTGTGCCGGTGCTCTATTACTGTAATAGACACATAGCAAAACTTCGGTCTTTCAAACAACAGCTGTTGGGACTAGTCCCTGGCAGCGCTGGGTCGCGAGTTTGATTCCCAGCCATCGCATATTTTGCAGGAATTAATTCATGTATGGGCCGATTTCTGCGACGGGCTATGGGGCCGATTTGTGGCTATGGGCCTATTCGTCAGAAGAAAAAACAACAGCCCAAAAATATAGATAACACAGTAGTAGCCCAAGAGTTCACTGGCCATGGGTCCCACCTATTAGTGAGTTCAAAAAAATGATCAGAAATGACACGTAGCTAAAAAGCGACACATAGATAGCACACGTAGGCAATGCGGATGACGTGGCATCCAACTCATAACATTGTATTAGCGGCTATACTCGGCTAGAAATAACCTCTTAGATCAAATCCTTCCGACTATGACTATTTTATGAAAGCAAATTACGACGTTTTCAACTTAGATCGGTAATTTTTTTGTACTTTTGAACCCCCAAAATAGCTAACGACCATGTAGTGCAAAATCGTCATAGAATCATGACGATTTTCCCGAGGGTCATTGCCAGAAGGTCACAAGTCAACACATTTCTTGTAGTGTTGGACTCATACATGGGCTGCGAATCCGGAACTTGCGAAGGGATCTGAGAGTCCCCAACGCAGACAAGCGCCTGGCTAAAGTCATCGCAGAAAGAGTCCTACAGACATCGTAGTACAACCTAAATCAGACAAGCAGTTCATTGCAACTGTGAATAGCACAAACCGTACCAACAATCATCCAAAATCAGACTAGCAGTTCATTGCAACGATGAATAACACAAACCCTTGCAAGATCATGGCAGGTGAGCACATTTTAGACTAACCCCTGCCACAAGAACAAGCCCTAGGCAAGATCATGGCAGTAGCATACGGAAATGTCGAATCCTAGCTAGATCATGATAGTTCACTACAATTCGAACTAACCCCTGCTACAAGACCAAACCCTAAGCAAGATCTGACTACTCCTAACCTAGATCTAAACATCACCGCGGTACGGGGATAAGGGATGGCTTACAGTCATGGCCGGAGGTGAAGATGCGCTGGACCAGGAAGTAGCCCAGATGTAGTCGCCGCCACCGCCGCTGCAACCGTCACCGACCGGAGATGCATGCGCCTCTTACCTGGTTGCCGATGGGAGGAGGAGCTCGAAATTTGGGGGGGGGGGGGGCAGTGGAGGAGGGGGTAGAAATAGGCCATGGCGAGCGTCGGGAGGTGACAGAATCCTTCCCGCCCCCCTTTTTGCTTTTTGCCGATGCGCGCCGCAGCTCCCATCATCTCCATTCTCGTCTCCACCCGTGCGCCGAAGATTCCACTTTGCATCAGCGGGCGTGGAGATTTGCCTTCACCGCTGGAAACTGCCGAACCGGGCGTTCCTCTAGGGCCTCGCCCGACACTGCTTTGAGAAGCGGTTGCTACAACAACGCGGCTCGGCCCAGGCAACCAAACAGAGAGAAAATTGCTGGCCCGATGCGAGCCAAGGAGGATGCAGCCTATCAAACGCGCCCTAAGGCCTCGTTTATTTGTCCCAACCCGGGCGGGGGGGGGGGGGGGGGGGGGGTGCGGATCGAAATCCCCGTGTTTTAACCGGGATCACACCCACGTGTGTTTAATCCCGGCATTCTCTTAAGACGTGTTCGGTTAAACCCTCCCGGGATTCGACGACGCCCAATTTCGCCCCAATCCCCTTCATTTCGCAGGGAAAAAAATACACGACTCTCATCCCGTGGATCAGATCCCGAATCGGTACGAGACCGCAAGTGACCTATGCCTCTCCCGCGATCTGGACGGGCCGGCGGCGCGGCGGCGCGGCGGCAGGGGCGGATGGACAGCGGCGGCGCAGCCAGCCGAGCAGATCAAGGACACGCTCCCTCCCTCCTCCCTCTCCAATCGGCGGTAGAGAGACCAGCCGAGCGGCGCGGGATAGACCCGGAAACCCCACCTCCGTCCGAGCTCGGCGTCGCCCTTGAGACGTCATCTCTGGCGCCCTCTCTATCTCCGGATGCTTCGCACTGGTATGCCCCTACTCTTCTTCCTCCTCTTGACTGTCGACGATTTCTAGGGTTCTTGGCAACACCCGACGATCTCTGTTGTTGATGCGTTGGCAGTAGCAGCTTTGTGGGCTCGAACGGTTGGGCAGTTGCGGCATACTAACTCTTTTTCCTGTAAGCTAGCACCTGGAACCTCAATTGCTAAGTGACAGCATGATTAGTGACCGTATTGGAAGCTGGTTGTGTGCTATATATTCTTGGCTGTGTAGCAGGTGCATCCACTAACAAGACTTACGAACCGAACTCAAGAGTTCAGCATAGTACACGTATTGTATCCTGCTTCTTTGTAGACTGATTGATGCCGATTGTTCTCACATGATTACAAGTACTAGCAGTAGCTTAGGCCGCTCCCTTTGAGATCAGTTTCTAAAACAGTTTCCAAAGTATGATTGGAACATGGGTGCTAAACTTACAGTTTCATACAACTTGCTAATACACAAGCTAAAATTGTTTTATTACTAGAGCACAACGCTTGAGCAATATTGGGGAAACTAGTGGAGTGGTTGGTGCATTATTTGGTAACTCAGCTCTAGGCTTTGTATAGTCCAACCGGTAATAAAGATGGAGTTCTGGTAATGAATTTCAATAGTTAGCGAATCTTGGACTAGTGACACAATTTTGTGTAGCGTAAATTTGAGATAGAATAAGAGTGACACGATTTTGGACTAGCGAGTGAATCTTGTATGTGTTCTTATAGGTTTAGCTACACTTATGTATAACTGTGAGGCTGCTGTCAGAAGTTTGTATGCATAGCTCTGAAAAATGCACTGACAACGTATTATTGGTAATATCCTACTGCTTGCATAGCTATCTGCCATGGGTTTTCTCTGTAGATTTCTTTGATGAGATATTCTTGAAGTAGCATCGGTATTTGGTGATGCCTTGTTCTTTTCTCAGTTTCTTCAGAAGTGTTAGAGGGGATCAGGCCTTTTAGTTCATATAAAATATAAGACTTGTTTTCTGTTGAAAACATAATCTTACTAGGGCCTTTGCATATTACTAATATCACTTGTTGAGTTTTCTGGATTGAAGAAGTAACCTGAGAATTATTCCGTCATTAGTTTCTTTATACAAGTAAAGTCAGTTAAATTATCTTGCGAAAATAGAGCATAGTGTGCATTCAAATGTATCGTATCCTGCTATTTTACATATGACAGTTTCCAGGTAGTTTTTTTTTTTTGCGACAAAGTTTCCAGGTAGTTTCAGTCATATATTATGCAATTCTGGATGTCATATTACTACACGAACGAGGACCTAGCATGCCCATGTTTCTTTAGTTTTTGATTGCTAGTGGCCGCAGAGTATATCAGCAAGAGGCCCAAAGGATGGTCCTTTTTGTAGTGACACAGAAACATGCAAAAAAAAGTTAATACTCCAGTGATTGTTTTGTACAAGTATGAGTGTGTAACCTTGTTTGCTGGTAATCATTCTATCTGTATCATAGATATGTCAAATGATCAAACTTTTTACCTTGTTTTGTCTGCCCATCAGTTTATTTATAATAGTTGTAAGATACGTAAATCTGAAGCACCTTATTATTTCTTAAATACAGGAGAAAGACATGACATGATGAAGCTTTTTTAGATCTTGTCGTCTGTCACAATTTTCCTTCGATGTCCAGCTTATATGATGGGAGATCAAGGATGAACCGACTAATGTTTGATCAGATGTCTAGCAAGTTATTTTGATCTGGCTATTCTATGCTGCGTTTTGCTATTTAGCCGTGAATATATGTCAATATGTGGTGTAATATTGGCAAAAAGACTGCTAAACTGATGTTTGGTTCAGCCATGTAGTACAAGCTAGCTTGGTTTAGTCATGTTGCTACTTGTACTTTCATCTAAACGTGGCGGTGCACTATCGCCGAGCTGCGAATTGTGTGGCGATTGGGGTGCAGGACCTGAATGATGAACTCGTGTCAGCGTACTCTTTGGGAAGCACCGTCAGTCAGCATACTCTTTGAAAATTAGATGCTAAAAAAAAGAGAGGAATGAGGAGCTGAGTTGCCAAATCATCCTTCCAGTTGTGAAGAGTTCAAGGACCTCGTGGATCAGAGAACTTGATGCATCATGCTTCAAACTGAACAAAGTGATATTTATGTTTGTGTTATTGTAATAAGCTGATGACTCTCTTTCAGAGCACTTGATGTGTATTTTGTTTGAGATAACAATTTTACTGAAATCAAGTTTTCATTGTCACCGAAAATTGATTCAAAGTTGCTATGAAGTACTTATAATCTGCTGTGTGCACTAACGAGCTGATGCTGCTTGTCCATTGCCGCTGCCTAACTGCATGTGCTGCTGCTAGGCGCTGTGTGTGTGCTCCAGCGGGATTAACCGAATGAGCAGTAGGGACCAGAATCCGGCAGGGGGAGGGTTGGTGGGATTGGGGTGACATGATGGGATCACCCGAATACACGGGTGTTTACTCCCTGCGCGGATTGATCCCGCAGGAACCGAACGAGGCCTAATTGTATATCACTGTGTGCAGTGCGCTGAATGTACTCGTACAATCTTTTAGCTGAACGTGAAATACCTAAAGGCGGCACACCACATTTCGCAGAAAAATCACTCGCGTTACTTAAGACCAGCCCTCCATCACGTTGGCGTCCTTCGCCGGACGGCTGGGCTGAGGCCGCCGGGATGGGCGCGCAGCGCTCACCGAGCGCGACGCCGTCGAGGACCTCCCGAGGCGCGTCGAGCAGCTCGAGTCCGCTTGTGCTCGCAGTCTCCTGCGTCAGCCACGCCGGGGACGAGAAGTTTCTTTGCTGCATATTGTCGTGTGCAGCTGTGTCACCATTTATTTTGGAGTTCAGTGATCCTGACAAGTGAATTCCATGCCACATATATCAGTCGCAGTTACCAGCCAATATGACCTTTGTACCGTTCCCCGCGTAACTGTATGACGCTATTGGTATAGAAACATTAGAAAGTGTTTGCTAATATAGTTATTGCATGTATATATTGCTCGTCACTATTTTAGACCATAAAAAGCACTATCTGTTTCTTACTCTTGCTTGGTTACTCGGTTGGCAGGCTTTCAAGAAGAAGCATATGTAGTCACTTCAAGAAGATGTGAGTTGTTCGCATCTACATGTTACTGGTTTACTTACTGCAATCATACTAAATGATGGATCTGGAAATCATCTTATTTTTCTATATACTGGATAGTAATTTAAAAAAATTCCTCATCATAATACTTTGTTGTAAAACATTGAAAGATGTCGGTTGATCTTTCAATGTGTGGCAGATATTTGTTGTTGTTCGTAGAGGATCATGTCCTGGAGGCCAAGGCCAAACCGATTCTAAAACAGATTCAATCCACTGCCGATGGTGTTGCCCACAACGAAGATGTGATCAAAAACCATCCAACGAACAAACCTTTGATGTAGTGTGAGCAACAAAGCTTTCACTGCCACACAAGTTATTTTTTACTATTAACCATTGAATTATGATGCTTAATATGGACACCGAATGACATGGGTGATTTTTTTTTAGTTAAAAGCATAAAACTATTTGATATTGTTTTTTTCTGCAGCGCGACTTGACAAAAGCGAGGAGATATGGTGATGCGTGGTAGGGTAAGACTATGCGCATTTGAACATGGAGGTACTTAACAGAAGCGAGGCGATGCCTAACATCCGAGCAAGGGAGGAGACAGTCTAGAAGGATGGTGCTTGCTTGGCTACCAATTGCTACGGGTGATCCCTTGACCCATTTCCACAAAATTAGCTTCTTGAACATTCTGATCAGTATGATGGACATGACAGAGGATAAGAAGGTCTCGAGGTTTTTGTGGGAAATTCTTTTGACCGATGGCTATATACTGATTTCTTTGTAGTAAAGTCCTCTTATAATAATATACTTACACCATTCGTATAGATACATTCAAACTTTCATTGTGCCTGCAGTGTAAAATAGATTCACAATTTATTATTTTTCTATCCCGTTGCAACGCACGGGCACGTTTCCTAGTCTATACCTAATAATAAAGGAAGTAAGGTTTCTGCCAAAATTTTCGTCCAACAATTTTTTGAACGATTTTGCCCTCCCACCAAATCACATATTACATCAAATTGCCACAGTACCGGTTCGTCTGGTTCTTTTCCTCTTCCTCTCCACCGCGTCCGTTTCCACATGGCCAGGCCGTCGAGCGTCTGCAGGAGTGCTAGCGCATGGAACTCGTCGTCTGCAAGGGCACGGGTGCACGGAACTCGCCGCGGCCACATCCCGGCCCAGCAGCGTCGCTCGCCGTGGGTCAACGCCGCCCACGTGGGCTTCTCCCTGCCAAGGCCTCGCGCGACGCCGTCGAGCGTCTGCAAGGGCGCGGGCGCACGGAACTCGCCGCGGCCACATCCCGGCGCAGCAGCGTGCGGGTGAACGCCGCCCGCCGCCCACGCGGGCTGGCCCGCACAACCTCGAGACACCCCGCTTCGTCCGCGAGCGGAAGAAGAATCAGTGGCTGCGTCCGCGAGCACGTGGAGCGTCTGCAAGGGCTCCGTCGAGCGCTCCGACGAGCGTCTGCAGGGGCGCGGGCGCGGTTCGGACCATCGGGTCGCGCACCCATCAGGCTCACGGGATATCTCACTGTCATCGCTGTCCGTCAGGCCGTGCCTGCGGCCCAATTAACTGGCAAAGAGCCGATCCGGAAGATCCAGGAGCACGGAGCAAATTATCGCTCAACACCTTAATACACATATATTAAGTGTCGATTAGTTCCACCTCGCTTCCGTATAAGGAGTTCCACCGGTTTATATGCCTAATTTTTCTAGGTTGCAACAAGCCACAACAAGAAGCAGAATCATTGTATTGTATGGTCTAAGATCTAACGTGGTAGCGGGATTAAAAGAGGAATTGCACGGAAGAAAAACGAGGAATTGCACACCGGTGCCATGAGGGAGGAAAACGAATTTCAGAAGGAAGAAGAAAGGTATGGGAAAGCGACTTAAAAGGAGCAGGCCTGTGCCTCTGTAGGAGAGGGAAGCGGCAGGGCGAATGAAAACACGAGGGCCTTCTTTTTTTTCCGTCGGTACTGAAATGAGATGGTACTCGATTTTGCCACTACTGGATCCTACTGAATCGGTTTTCTGTTTCAGCTTCCACGAGAGATTAAGCAGTCTTGTGCAGGACCAAGGAAACAAAGGGAGGAAGCTGACATACATATATCGTTTTTAATTTTAAGGAAGACATACAGTGTGTAATTGACTAATCCTACCCTACCACCATGTAACCTAATTTAGTCATTAGCTTGATTAAACATAATTCATAACTGCAATGGAGTGTATGCAATCAAGACAAAATAATAGATTTTAACTTGAACATTGTCTGTCATAACGAAGCTTGGTCGTTCCGCTTCCCCCGCTACAGTAGGGAGGGGCGTTTTTCTGAAACCTTACCGGAGATCCACCTCGCTCGCCGTCGGGTCGCCGATTCCTCCTCCTCCAGTGGCTGCCCCGGCGGCGGGAGGGTGGGGAATCATCGATCGACGGCTTGTACATAGTGTAGGGTTCTCTAGGTGGCCTGCCGGCGGCGCTGAGAAGGAGGTGGTGTGGTCGGCGTGGCGTTTTGCGGCGGAGCTCATCCTCTTCGACGGCGGTGCTCTTCGGAGCTCCGCGGTGGAGCTCTCGTCTTCCTGGAGCTTGCGGATCCGCGGATCTGTGGAGCTTCTCAAGCCCTCTCCGGCGCCGGCGTGGCGGCTGGGCCGGTTTGTACTGGATATGGAGAAGAAGGTGGAGCGGAGTCTCGCGATGGAGATGGAGGGCCGCGGTGTAAGCCCCCTGGAGCTGGCGTCCGGCGACTTCCCGGCCGCGGAGGGCCTGTACCTAATCCAAGCCATCGAGAGGTACGGCGGCGGCGGCGCGCCACCGGCGGCATCGAGCTCGACATCGGGATCCAGTGGCCTTATCTGTAATTTTTATCTTTTCAAGCTGGACCTTTCTGTAAGAACGGGACTTTAATATCATTTCCTTTTCCCTCGCAAAAAAACTTGAACGTTGTCTATTTTCCCTAACTCTTTTAGCAAAGAGTTCTTTCATGTCTTGTTACAAAAAATATTTTTTGGCTGACTTCAATCAATTGGAATTTTGTGGTGTGTTTTATAGGTTCTAGAAATTCATCAACCGTAAATTTGAGGAATATGTATTTTTAAGGATAGCTTCAAATAATTGGTCCATATGACAACTTTTAGGTGACTTATAGATTTCTAAAATATATGAAAACTAGCTAAAAAGCAATTTAGGTGACCAAGATTTATGGATACTGTTAGAAACCTTGAAAATTAGGAGAAACATATATTCTCAAATTTTCTTGATGGTTTGTTGAGTTCTCGCAAAATAATACTATCCAGTAAAAATTAATCTGCCGCAACGCGCGGGCATATTTCCTAGTAAAGCATCAAAGGAGAATGCCACACATGATTCTTTCAATAGCACATTATGAACTCTCAGCTATTTGAGACAATTCATGCTACAACAATAAGTACTAAGCATATGATAAGAATAACATCCAACATGACATGCCAAAATCTATGCCACGGTCTAGACAAGCTTCCTTTTGCATCACTATAAGCATGAAACATTTTACTCGTGTCCAACACCAATCAATTTATTTGAAATAACTATCATAGATGATAATCAATAAAGACCAGACAGCTAATCATACGTAAATAAAGAAAACTAACAATCTCTGAACAAAATAAGAGTGGAAAACCAAGAGCTAAACGCAGTACTAGCAAACTAGAATACTCACAGAACAATAAGAGTGAAAACTAGAGTGTTCTATGCAATGAAAACGGAGCATGTCTCTCTCCCACACATGAATGATAGGATCCAACCATATGATATAGCAAACAAAACAAAACTAAACTAAAAACAAAAATAAAGATGCTCCAAGAACAACACATACCATATGAAGAAATAAAAATATAGCGCATAGAAAGATGACTTGATGCTTTGTTGATGAAGAGGGGATGCAAGCTTTTACGCTTGTACCTCTTGGATATTTTTTGGGGTGACATGGGCATCTCCAAGCTTGAGTTTTTTTCCATACTTAATCTCATTACATCATTGTTCTCTCCCTACACTTGAAAAATTCCTTCCTCCAAAACTTCACACAATTCTTATTAGCAGTATTCGTCCAATCAAAATAACAAATCCACTTGGGTTCAGTTCTAACATATATAAAACATCTATTAAAACATTAGCTACTGTAGCAACCTGTTCAAAAATCAGTTTTTTCAAAAGAACTAAAAAAGAAAGAGATTAAGAGGCAAATGCAAATAGTGGTAGAAATCTGTCAAAACAGAACATCTGGTAAAGATCGATTTTTTTTCGAAAATCCTCTGTTGCTCAGATCGGAAAGTGTTCAACTAACGAAAGTTAGATAATAACCTGGAGAATATTCTTAAAAATTTGCAGCTCAAAATTTCTATCTATCTGGGAGTATGAAATTTTATGATGACATCACATAATCTATTTTCAGGACATCAATTTCCCAAATCTTACTTTCTTCCTATTAGAGGCTATTTTTGGCACAAAAACGAAATAAAAATGATAAGGAGAGGTTATTACAGAGGTAAATTTGAAGACTCAACAAAAAAAATTACAGAAATAAAACAGTGGTTATCTCCCAAGAGTGTTTTTCTTTAACGTCTTTCAGCTAGACACATCAGTTTGAGAAGATACTCACATAAGAAATATGAATTGAAGCAAAAGAGAGCATCAAGGAGCAAATCTATATATATTACAAAGCAAAACCCCACTAGAGGGTCATTCAAGTTGTCTATGTCAACATGCAAGCTATCCACATCATCCATTTTATTAGCCATCCAATTGTCCATGTCATCCCTCACTAACATTCACTAATACTCTACATGCAAGCCACATCATCTATTTTTAAGCCATCCAATTATCCAAATCATCAATTTTTTGCCGCCAACTACATAACTATTTCAATTCAATTTTTTTAAGTTAGCCTCTTGACTATTTACGCCAATTGAATCATGCATGTTCCTACAAATAACATCCTATTCCAATCAACTTATATCCTTTTGTTTTTCACAAAATAGAATTATCGGAGAAATTCCCGCTCAATGCGTGGGGTATCCTTCTAGTATGAAATACATTTAAGTATAACCCACTTTCTATGCATAGGGATCTTGTACATAAATAAATCCACAAAGAACAAAGTGACAAGCATAGGAAGATAAAACAAGAGTAACTTCAAAACTTTCAGCATATAGAGAGGTGTTTTAGTACCATGAAAACTTCTACAACCATATTTTTCTCTCTCATAATAACTTTCAGTAGCATCATGAATAAACTCAACAATATAACTATCACATAAAACATTCTTATCATAAGCCACATGCATAAAATAATTATTACTCCCCACATAAGCATATTAATTCTTATTCGTTGTAGTGGGAGCAAATTCAACAAAATAGCTATCATTATTATTCTCATAACCATAATCATCAAATATAGGAGGCATATTGCAATCATAATTAATTTTCTCCTTAATAGTTGGTGGACGAAAAATAACATAATCATCATTATAATCATCATATATTGGAGGCATAGTATCATCATAGCAAATTTCCTCCTCAAAAGTTGGGGAACTAAAAAGATCATTTTCATAAAAACTAGCTTCCCCAAGCTTAGACATCTCCATAGCATTAGCAATAATGGTGTCCAAAGAATTCATACTAATAACATTGCTACCAGCATGCAAGTAAAGTTCCATAAGTTTTTTTTAATTTTCTCTTCAAACACCTCATGTCCTAACTCAAGATAAATACTATAAAGCTCTCTAATTTTGTTGTTGTTTTCCAGTAAGCCTAACTAGTGAAAATAAAAAACAAGAAATAAAAAGATATAATTGCAGAATCTAAAGGAAATAACTTCGATCACTCACCAGCAACTAAAAGACTTAGTAGCCAGAGGATGTGAGTACCTTTTACATTACCTCCCGGGCAACAACGCCAGAAAAAAGCTTGATGTCTAGGCACGCTTCTACTTTTGTAGACATTGTTGGGCCTCCAAGAGTGCAGAGTATTGTAGAACAACATCAAGTTTCCCTTAAGTGGATCACCCAAGGTTTATCGAAATCAGGGAGGTAGAGGTCAAAGATATCCCTCTAAAGCAACCCTGCAATTACGATACAAGAAGTCTCTTGAGTCCCCAACACATAGGTGCACTAGTTCGGGGAAGAGATAGTGAAATAAAAGTAATATGGATGATTATGACTGGTAATTGCATTCAAAAATAAAAATGGCAGCAAGCGAACATGTAGCAGAACTTGTTGTAAATGGTGTTTCAATGCTTGGAAACAAGGCCTAGGGATCATACTTTCACTAGTGGACACTCTCAACAATGATACCATAATTAAATACATAGATATTATCACTTCACTATGCTTCTCTAAACCACTTTCCGGTTTAATAATAAACACAAATTCACTGCGTAGGGATGCATAAGCATTCCTTAAAGATCGCATTCCCAATCTATGTACGCCTCACGCTGTCACTTTGAGCATACAAAGATGGTACTAACTAGACACCACAATGCATAAGTATTTCTGTAAATTAAGCTTAAGAAACAAACACGGTGTGCACACTATCACCTTCGCACCGTTGGACAAGGTGTCCCCGGAGATCACATAATAAAACCACTTGAGTAGCACAATAGTTGAAGAATAACATCTAATTATTCAACTAGATTACAAAGCTCATGATCACATAGAGATCATACATGGAGAGATAGATAGACCACATAGCTACCGGTAAAGCCCTTAGCCTCGGGGGAGAACTACTCACTCCTCATCATGGGAGTCAGCAATGGCGATGAAGATGGTGGTGGAGTCGATGGAGATGGCTCCGGGAGCAATTCCCCGTCCCGGCAGGGTGCCGGAACAGAGACTTATGTCCTCCGGATCTTGTCTGCGATGGCGGCGGAGCTACAAAACTTTTCTTGGGCGGAGGCTAGTTTATTTAGGGTTCACGTGTCGGGAGGCTTCTTATAGGCGGAAGGGCGAGGTCGGTGGAGGCCAGGGGCCCCACACCACCCCTAGGCACTGCCAGGGCCTGGTCCACGCCTAGGGATGGTCTGGTCGCCCTGTGGCCCCTCTTCGTCTCCCCTCTGGACTTCATCTTCATTACGGAAAAAATAAGATCTTTGGCTTTTGTTTCATCCAATTCCGAGAATATTTCCTGTACATCTGTTCTAAAATACAAAACAGCAGAAAAGAAGGAATTGGCACTGTGACATCTTGTCAATAGGTTTGTGCCGGAAAATGTATAAAAGTGCAACAAAGTGTAAGAAAATCATATAGAAATTGGTGTCAAACAAGCATGGAGCATAAAAAATTATAGATAAGTTTGCAACGTAACAGGGAGGAGGTCCCTGAACTTGAAGACGAGGAGATTGATCCTCTCCAAGCGAACGCGAATGCTCATGCCAGGAGGAATGCTCGCGTGTTCCTCTCCGGGTTTTCTTCCGAGGAGGGTCAAGGCGTCGACCCCGTCCTTGTTCGGATCCCAAGCAGCCCCCCACAACCCCAGCCTACTTCATCCTTGGGGAGTCCTATCATAGGTCTGGGTGCGTCGCAGTGGGTGTCGAATGATTTTGACGCGGACAGGTGAGCCTCCTGACCCTTCCCCCTTCTCTTCAGCTTCCCTCTCCTATACTTACCCGGCTTGCTTGCAGGTCGGTGAAGAAGAAGCGTAAGACGAGGAGCAAGTCTATCTCCACAAAAGCTCAGAAACGCTCAAAGCGGTGAAGTGGTGCCGAGCAGCCCCCAGCCAGCGAATCTCCCGGGCTGGGGTAGGCTCTTGCTCCTGTCACAAGGCTTCCTCTGGATCCTGCCTCAAGCTCTGATATGCCACAAGTATAGGGGATCGTGTGTAGCCTTTTCGATAAGTAAGGGTGTCAAACCCAACGAGGAGCTAAAGGTAGGATAAATGTTCTCTCAAGTTCTATCAACCACTGATATAACTCTACGCACACTAAAACGTTTGCATTATCTAGGAAATAAAACTAGAGCAACAATACGAGTACTAGAGATAGCTTTGCATGGAAATAAATAACAAGAAAGTAAAGTAAGTTTCTGCAGCAACAAAATACACTAAACTAACAGAACCATGAGTGTGGAATAGTGGTGGTAATTGTGGTGGCTTTGTCCAAGTTTAATTAGCGAATAAATCGGGTTCAATGTCTTCGATGCAGTTTTCTATGTGGGAGAGGCTAAATATACAAGCACTCCACTACTTGGGATTACAAGTACTATATGATTTGATTATTAGCAAGCATCCGCAAATTCTAACAATGCATTAAGGTTTCCCCAATCATAGCCTTAAGTTAATGGTCCTCTTACTCTCATACGTCCAACGTTCTTAGGTTTCTATCACTCCGGCAGAACATACCCCTTCCTCTTACGCATACTACAAACCCTATGATGTTTAATCCATGCGCACACAAATATAATGGATACCAAAGGACTGTACCATATCAACATAAAACTCTAATGAACCAAATACATTCAACCAAGCAATCAAAAGACAAATAAACTACACAAACTTGACGTAGATCATAGGATTATAACTTATAGCATCAAATACCATGTTTACATAGGATGGTACAGAGGTGTGTGGGAGGATGAACCACTGTATACAAGAAGGATTTGGTAATGGAGATGGCGGTGAAGACGATGAAGGGGGCAGCGAGAGGTGCTGGGTGCCGGAGGCGTCGGTGGTGGCGCGGGGAGCTCCTTCCCCACCACCGGCATCATCATGGGGGAGCGCCGCCCCTTAGCCCCCTTCCTTCATGGCTTATTGGGAGTTCTCCCCCATGGAGATGGGATCCATGGGGGAGGCAAAAACGTGGCTTTTGGCGGCTGTAATTCGTGGGTGGAGGCGTCCCCCCACGAGTTAGGTTTCCTCCCTTTATATAGCACTAGTGGAGACATGCCTATTGTCCCGGCCCGTGAGAGGCTTTTGTCCCGGCTGGCCAACCGGGACAACGAAGGTGGGACAAAAGGGCCTTTTGTCCCGGCCCGCTTACCAGCCGAGACATATAGTCCACCACGTGGTTGCGATGCACGGGTTTGATCTGGAGGACCTTTTGTCCGGCTCGTAAGCACAACCGGGACAAAAGGTTTTATTTTTCTTTTTCATTTATCTTTTTTCATTTTCATTTTCATTTTTCCTTTTTCTTTTTGTTTGACTCGTTACTCTCTCACTTGGACCATTGTTAACATTAATTACACTTAATCTATACTCAAATTCTAGACTTGGTCACTTACCGGTCGGTCACCCATCCTCACACTACTCCACCCTCAGCACGCTTAACTCCTCGGTTCTTTCCTGCTGTGCTCTCGCGAATGTGGTTGTACCTTGTTGTAAATACTACCATAAGATAATAATATATCATTCAAATGTGAGGAATTTAAATATCTTTAAATCTTTAAACCGCAAGTGGACAAATAATATATGCATAACTATTAGAAAAATGTGAGGAATTTGAATATGAAATAATTTTGTTTTTATATTTATTAATATTATTATCAAATAATATATGCATTATTCATATAATATGGCCAAATAATTAATATCTTTAAATCTTTAAACCACAAGTGGAAAAATAATATATGCATAACTATTAGGAAACTGTGAGGAATTTGAATACGAAATAAAAAATTATTCATTTATTAATATTATTATCAAATAATATATGCATTATTCATACAACTAGCACAGTGGCCCTCGCAAATGCGAGGGCATCATATTTCTTTTAATTGAGAGTGTGTATGAATTAAATATAAAGTTCAGGATATATTCATGTTATTTCATTTGTACATCGTACCTAGATATTGTGTTAAATAAAATATCAAATTTTTAGGTAACATCTTTGATAATCCTTAGATTTTTTATGAAGGATTATTTTCTATATCGAAATGAAACGACCATATAAGTGAGTATATCTCCAGTTTGTACATGATATAAGATTTAGTACATACAATTATGTTCTCTTGGCATCCGGTAGTTCATATTACCCTGGAGTTTATGTAGTATTGTTGGATCAATACACCAACTAAAGATTCATATTGGTATTAGATGTAGAACTATAAAGTTCATATTTTGTATCGCAAATAATGATGAAGGTCTAGCTAGCAAAAAAATGCTAGACTTTTTTTAGTTAAGCTTACAAATTGAAAATCAAATTATATTTTCTTAATGAAGGTCCCACTTCTCAGGTATGAGAACTAAACAATATAAAATTTCATTTTCTAGAAGTTGGTTTTTGTTAACAACAAACTACTTTGGAAGCCAATTACATTTTGAACATAGAGGAGTCTCCATGGTGCAAACGAAGTTTATTTTTTAGATGAATATTTATTAAACAATTAATAAATAATACATTTTGCAAAGATTTATTCGTATTACCTTATTTTAAATTGTCTGAGTAACACACTTATATATGGTTAGTAAAAAGCAGTTTGATAATAACTTTTCTAGCATATCATCTACTATATATTAAAAGTTCCGCTAGCGTATGTTGTACCCAATCGTGTTCGTGCTTGTGGAACCGGGAGATATTTTATGTACCTGAACTTTTGAATCTCTACTGTTCATACCTATATATGGTTATCGTAAAATCACCGGATTAGATTATTTAGCCTATGGATTAAATCGTGGTGTCTCTATTTTAGCTATGTATCTTGATTTTAGTTTATGATAGATAGATAGATAGATAGATAGATAGATAGGTTAATGTTTGCCTATATGGCTTAATAAAATATTTGTACCTAACAGTTACGTCTTCCCCTCATTTGCTCACTTAATTCCAAAAAGTGTGATGTTCTCCAAGATCTAAATTATCATATTGAAGAATCTTGGAATGTTTTTTAAGAAAAAATTAATCAAAACTCATTTTTATGACCAGTATAGCTGTATTGTTTGTCAACCCATAAAAGAACTGACGGACCACGTTAAGAAAATCTTACAAATGTGCCAGAAATAGCCGATTCAGTTTCTTTCTAAGAATTATTTGTGCCTTGATTTAGTTGGCGTTTGCACATAAAAATATGGGCTGATTTTGGGCACATAGTCGTACCGATCTATACGCGAGGATGGTTGATATACAAAAATCATGGTACAACTATATATTAAGTAAGCTCGTATACTAATATTCCGTAAACTCAGATAACTGTGCCGAATTATCAGTAACACCAGACATATTCTCTCCATCCAAAAATAAGTGCACTCGGATTTGTCAAAATTCGCATATATTTGGATGTGTTTTAGTGCGTAGATACGTACGGATCTAAACAATTTGCTTCACTTATTTCCGGACATAGGACGTATAAATTATGTATAAATTTAATATTAATTGTGAAAACCATAAAACACA
The DNA here is from genome assembly GCF_019359855.2 of Lolium perenne. Lineage (NCBI taxonomy): Eukaryota > Viridiplantae > Streptophyta > Magnoliopsida > Poales > Poaceae > Lolium > Lolium perenne. The sequence continues at coordinate 71,539,329 of NC_067245.2, forward strand.
TCTATACCTAATCTTTATCTTTACCTACTAATAAAAGAAGTAAGGTTTCTCCCCTATTTTTTCATCCGTTTTTTAGTTACCCCTGAGTTTCAATGCAAATTACAATAATTGCCACCGCTTTAGGAATACCGGTTCGTTCGATGGCTACCCTCTCTCCCCGATCGCTACCTGACTTGGCTCACTCAGGTACACATGGGCCAAGAACTTAGGCCCAACAACAATTATGCACGAAAGCTCCGTCCGGCTCCGGCAGCTTCTTGGATGTGAGGCGCAGCAAGAGGATGCCATAATCTGCGTTCAATAGTCCCACCTCGATTCGCAATAGGGACTCTCACCAGTTCATATACGTTCGTTCGGTGAGTTTCAACAAGGCGCCTAAAAACAGCAAGCAGCAGCACATGAACCGCAAACTAGGCGGTCGATCACGGTCTGGAGTTGCAGATCAGTTTCGAGCGTTTCGGATCAGATGTTCTGTCCGGAGATCCCTACGCGAGCGGTTCAGGATCACGGGGAGGTTTGACCGGCACCTTTCTGGAAGGCACTGAAGAACAACCATGCGTCTGCAATCCATGGAGAGGACGAGGGGAACAAGATCATCTGGAGGCGGCGCGTCTGGGGATGACCGAGTGGGAAGGATTAGCGATGGGGATTGGTGTCCGTCAGTTGGGGCCTAGGTGGGCCAGTTTGGTCTGGCTGGGCCGATATGTGCTGAGGTTCTCCTTTTTTTTGCTTGAATTATTTTTCGAGTTAAGTACAGGCCAATTTGCTGTAAACGACAAAGTTACGAGCTAACTTAGACCAAAACCGATTGGATGTTATGAGAAAGAAACATGCAGCACAGACCATACTTATTATTTTAGTTAGAACACACAGCTCGTGGCACGCCAAGCACAATATCTAGGACAGAAGCAAAAAATCTTTATTAGATAGCTAGAAACTACAAAAAAATAAGAAAGCCTGTTTTGGTTCATGTTTACAAGCAATATAACAAAGTGTAATTGTGATACTAAAATCATGAATACAATATTTCGTCTACCCATAGCAATGCACAGTTCTGAGCGCGGCCGGCCTTTCCAGGTGATGCGGTGGCGGTTCAAAAGTATTTCCCTTATGTTAGGTGTCCCTTCGTACGCCTTAGCAAAATCATATCAAGACACTTCTCTTCTCAGGGAAGCGGGCCTTCATCCCATCCGCGCAAGCGGCTGTCGAGCAGGCCAATCATCATCTTCTACAGAAGCGCCACCGCTGACTAGGGTTTAGCTGCGTAGCAGCACTCTTGCGAGCGTTTCGGATCAGATGTTCTATCCGGAGATCCCTACGCGAGCGGTTCAGGATCACGGGGAGGTTTGACCGGCACCTTTCTGGAAGGCACTGAAGAACAACCATGCGTCTGCAATCCATGGAGAGGACGAGGGGAACAAGATCATCCGGAGGCGGCGCGTCTGGGGATGACCGAGTGGGAAGGATTAGCGATGGGGATTGGTGTCCGTCAGTTGGGGCCTAGGTGGGCCAGTTTGGTCTGGCTGGGCCGATATGTGCTGAGGTTCTCCTTTTTTTTGCTTGAATTATTTTTCGAGTTAAGTACAGGCCAATTTGCTGTAAACGACAAAGTTACGAGCTAACTTAGACCACCGCTGACTAGGGTTTAGCTGCGTAGCAGCACTCTTCGCCGCTGCCGGTGGCCTGATCATGTCTCAACCCTCTCACCCCTCACCTTTCTGCTTGTCCGATCTAAAAAACCTCGCCTCTCATTCTGTGATTCTCACCCGTACGTAGAGGTGTGGGTTTCAATAAAGGCATTGCATTTTGTGATTCTCTTCCGGTGCAACGCACGGCTCTTTTCCTAGTCTATATCTATATCTATATCTATATCTATACCTATATACCTATTAATAAAGGGAGAAGCGTTTCCGTGGTTGGGTCCGTCAAATTTCCGTCGTCCCTTAGCTTTGTCCTATAATTTTCGTACGTCGCCCTCAAGTCCTGCCATCGCACCGCACGGCAGGTTTGCATCCGTTTCCGTTTCCTCTACGGCTGGACTCCTCTAGGTACTCGATCGTGCAAAGTATATTTACATAGAGAACCACGAAAACGATTGGAGAGATTGTGATTTCTGCATTGATCAAATCCAACAGAGATCGATCTGACCAAGACCATCGATGGACCGCGTCTGCGCCACCCGATCCCGACGACAGCAAGATCCGGATGGACCGGCCCTGCGCGCTTAGTTCAGAAGTAGAGGATGTACGGTGCTGCCGTTAAACTAAAGCTCACGGTGATATTATGGATCTGTGCGTAGCCATGGTACCGGATGGTTCGGGAGTTGGTCGTAGTTCATCATTGAGAAGATGTCTGCCGTCCAACGGTCCAACAGTATGTGCTGCTTGACCCAGACCTGACAAGGCGTAGGAGGAGCAGCGGCCAATCTGCGCACCACGAAGTTCCTCGCGTGATCCTCGGGATGATTCTGTCCACCTTCTCGACGAGATCGGCGGCGCCTTGGTCTAGATGCCGTCGCCGACCCTCCTGAACATCGCCATGGACGAGCAGTCGAGCCTGTAGCCGGTGGGCTAATATACAACACGAGAAGACCGAGAGACGACCAGGAGAACCCCATGAACGCTGTGACGAAGGCAGCTTTTCCCAAGGCCGGCTTGCACTTCTTTCCCTTAGAGTACTAGCAGCCTGGCACGGCTGGCTGGCCGTGCTGAACCGGTGCACTGACCGCATGAAGACGATCACCGTGAAGGACGCCTGCAGGTACTTTTGTGTATTGGGTGAAACGGATTCATGATGAACGGTGTTTGTTTTCAGAATTGTTGTGCAGTACTATGTTGAAGATTAACAGGATTAGGGAGCAGCAGGCCAGCAGCACCGCGCAGAAGTTCACGCGAGACATCTTCTCCAAGCCCTGCAAGTTATACAAGGTTTATACGGCTATCAGTTAATAAGTGCAGTGCTGTTCGTTGTGGCAATTGTAGTCTGAGTAATCGTTCTTGAGGAGAGTTTTTTTCTGAACAACTTTCTTGTTGAGGGTTTGTTTCAGAGATTCTTGTGTATCTAAACCACCACCACAAGTGTCGGTGTTTCATATGACATCCTGTTCTAGGATGTGTATTCTACGATCGATGACAAAACAATTCCTGCTAATTCATTTCAGATGCATGTGCATACCAGATTACCGGCAAAGAGAGCCAGACGATTCATCGTCTGAGCGAACCGAGATGACTAACCTTTTACTGCGAAAGATTGTGATTGGTACGTTTTCAACTTTTTTTGTTTGTCAATTTTCACATGAAGTAGCAAATGTCCCAAGGTTTACTTCCTCTCACTACACAAAGAAGATAATTTGTTTATTTTATGTGAAGATTCAACCATAAAACTTTTTTTTCTAACAGTCATTTGAAGAGTTTCAACGGAAATCTTTTACTTTATAATTTTTTTAGTAGAATTTGTGTTGGATAGTGTTGTGATCCTGGAGTTCAACTTGTTGCAGCTCCTACACGGTTGAGGCGTAAATCAAGCAAATCCTACACGATGCCATGGCGTAATTGCGTGGAACAGCCGAACAAGCAGCTGCTTTACTTTGAAGCTCGAGTGCAAGTGCATGGCACGATTATTCACCCTATTAAAGGCTTGCATGCATGGCCGTGCCGGGCCTCTGTTCCCTGTCTGAATATTCAGACATTGGTTCGGTGAGCTACCATAATCCATGGCAACTTGGCAAGCATTGCATGGATATATGGCGGCAGCCCATCCCTTCAACAATGCCGTACCGGTGCCATTTCAGAACACATCCATGGAGCTTAGTGTGGTATTGCAGATAATCATGTACACGATAGGAGATGAATTAATTATTTGTGTGCTGGCTAGATCATTTACAAGAAAGTAATAAAAATAAGTATTGAAACTGATAGTACATCAAATAAAACTTATTTAAATTGATTATGATTTAATTTTATGTACCTTTTATCCATTATATGAATTATTAATATTGGTTTTTGTGTATATATTGTTGTGATATATTGATTTAGTAATTATTAGAAGTTAGGAAAATAAAGATCGGAGAAATAAATTCTAAAAATTAGAGAGTGCTTTCATCAAACTATCAGTACAAATCGAAGGGGATATTTTTAGAGAGCAACGATAAGTGAACAAATAGAGAGATAAACTTGTCAAATCACTTAGACTATAATAAAACAATTTTTTGGTCTTGCCTCGCTGAGAAATAAATCATAAATCAGGACAAACTAAGATTGTAGGTTGCATTTTCCTTTTATTTTTGAGAATCAAATTACAGGTTGCAGCTCAAAGCAAACAAACCTTTCCTGCTAGAAGCGCACTAAATTTTTTTTTTTTTGGTCTAGATAGGGAAGGATGCTTGTAGGAATACTCGAGGCCCAAATAAAATTTGTATTATTTTTATATTCTGCATGTTTACTTCTAGGAAAATAAAGAGGGGGAGGACTTCAAATTCTTCTTTGTAAATCTATGGCGGACGGCGATGGTGCAACTATATCTAGATAAATGGTGTATACGTAAATATTTTCACCCGGTGCAACGCATGGGCATGTTTCCTAGTCCCTAAGAGCTCTAAGCTCCCAGGGTTGTGAACAGCTGTGGTTGAGCGAGATGTCGCTCTCGTGGGGCCTACCTGGAGTCAGCGGTGGCACGATTGGTGATCTGGCTGTCGTATGTCGGTTTTGGCCGACCGTTCTGTGTAAATTAGGCTTGTTCGATCCCGTCGACAGAAGAAGAAAATAAGGAGACGCGACCTCTTCTGCTCGCCGCCTCGCCCCATGGATCGCCGCCGCCGCCTCTTTTGCTCCCCATGAAGCCGCCACCGCAACCATACAGCTACTCCCACCACCACCACCACCACCCGCAGCGGGGTCTTGCTGGCCAGGAGGATTTGAGAAGCCCTCTCGATGTGCCAGGTCGAGGAGGCGATGGCTGCCGGAACCGCGCCTGGTCGGCACGGACATGAGCGAGGGCGCGAGGCCGCCCAAGACCGTGTTGCTGCCGGAGCCCCTGATTGTCACACCTGACGGTGTACCGTAGCTGGACCGTGTACCGTGGTGGACTAGAGTTTCAGGATTGTAAGCGTTGTGTGCGTGAGTGTGTCCCAGGCTGTCTGGCTCGGTGGGCATATATGCCACTGGTTGTATCTGAGACAGACAACTCTGAAGAAATAGAACAGAGTTCAAAACTCTTTTGCTCTCCTTCTCGTTTCTCTCTTTCTTCTTCCTCACGAAAGAGGAGAATCCTTGCACCTCACGCCGGCGATCACTGCCGGCAAAGGGGATCACTACACTTGGTATCAGATTTGGGCGAATTCCTGGCTGCTCTCGCTGTGATTCGTGGGGTGTTTCGCTCTTGATCTGAGTTGTAATTCCAGGGTCGGGTAGCGCGATTGGGGATCTCGATCTCGATCGATTTCGTCAAGCGTGCAGTAAATCCTCGCGCTGGTTGCTCGATTTAGCAGTTGTTCACCACGGCTCCAGCGAAGCCCTCACCACAGACCCAGTTTGTCTTGGACGCGATGGGCGAGGCGGCGGAGGAGACGCGTACGACGCTCGACTGCCTCCAGTCCAGTCTAGATCTCTTGCACGGCGTGGTGGCAGGGATCGACACCACCCAAAAGCAGATGCTCGTCCAGCAAGAGCATCAGGTGGCGGCGATTGATGCGAGCGCCGCCAAGCATGACGACACCGCGCGCATCCTTCAGTCGCTGCTCCTCAAGCTGAACCTCCTCGACAAGGGTGAGACGACGAGGCCACCGTCGGACGACCACAACCCCAACTCAAGCATCCTCATCAACGCGGGTCACTCCATCACCCAACCTACGTCTCCGCACTGGGTGGGGGACACGGCGGGCGCCACGTCGAGCGGTGCCCCAAAAGGGAAGGCGGTGGGTACAGGCCCTGAATTTGACCCTGGTGGCGCTGGATTTCTGGGAGGTGGAGCCATGGGAGTGATGGCGTGTAATACACACGTTCGTTGGGAACCCCAAGAGGAAGGTATGATGCACACAGTAGCAAGTTTTCCCTCAGAAAGAAACCAAGGTTGATCGAACCAGGAGGAGCCAAGAAGCACGTTGAAGGTTGATGGCGGCGGGATGTAGTGCGGCGCAACACCAGGGATTCCGGCGCCAACGTGGAACCTGCACAACACAACCAAAGTACTTTGCCCCAACGAAACAGTGAGGTTGTCAATCTCACCGGCTTGCTATAACAAAGGATTAGATGTATAGTGTGGATGATGATTGTTTGCGAAGAACAGTAAAACAAGTATTGCAGCATATTGTATTCAATGTAAAAGAATGGACCGGGGTCCACAGTTCACTAGAGGTGTCTCTCCCACAAGATAAATAGCATGTTGGGTGAACAAATTACAGTCGGGCAATTGACAAATAGAGAGGGCATGACAATGCACATACATGATATGATAAGTACAGTGAGATTTAATTGGGCATTACGACAAAGTACATAGACCGCTATCCAGCATGCATCTATGCCTAAAAAGTCCACCTTCAGGTTATCATCCGAAACCCTTCCAGTATTAAGTTGCAAACAACAGACAATTGCATTAAGTATGGTGCGTAATGTAATCAATAACTACATCCTCAGACATAGCATCAATGTTTTATCCCTAGTGGCAACAGCACATCCACAACCTTAGAACTTTCTCACACCGTCCTGCATTTAATGGAGGCATGAACCCACTATCGAGCATAAATACTCCCTCTTGGAGTTAAGAGCAAAAACTTGGCCAGAGCCTCTACTAATAATGGAGAGCATGCAAGATCATAAACAACACATAGGTAATAGATTGATAATCAACATAACATAGTATTCTCTATCCATCGGATCCCGACAAACACAACATATAGCATTACAGATAGATGATCTTGATCATGTTAGGCAGCTCACAAGATCCGACAATGAAGCACATAAGGAGAAGACGACCATCTAGCTACTGCTATGGACCCATAGTCCAGGGGTGAACTACTCACTCATCACTCCGGAGGCGACCATGGCGGTGAAGAGTCCTCCGGGAGATGATTCCCCTCTCCGGCAGGGTGCCGGAGGTGATCTCCTGAATCCCCCGAGATGGGATTGGCGGCGGCGGCGTCTCAGTAAGGTTTTCCGTACCGTGGCTCTCGGTACTGGGGGTTTTGCGACGGAGGCTTTAAGTAGGCGGAAGGGCAGGTCAGGGGGCCACACGAGGGCCCCACACGCCAGGGCCGCGCAGCCAAGGCCCAGGCCGCGCCGCCCTAGTGTGGCGCCACCTCGTGGCCCAACTTCGCCTCTCCTTCGGACTTCTGGAAGCTTCGTGCAAAAATAGGACCCTGGGCGTTGATTTCGTCCAATTCCGAGAATATTTCCTTTGTAGGATTTCTGAAACCAAAAACAGCAGAAAACAACAACTGGCTCTTCGGCATCTCGTTAATAGGTTAGTGCCGGAAAATGCATAAATATGACATAAAGTATAGATAAAACATGTAGATATCATCAATAATGTGGCATGGAACATAAGAAATTATCGATACGTCGGAGACGTATCAGCATCCCCAAGCTTAGTTCCTGCTCGTCCTGAGCAGGTAAACGATAACAAAGATAATTTCTGGAGTGACATGCCATCATAACCTTGATCATACTATTGTAAGCATATGTAATGAATGCAGCGATCAAAACAATGGTAATGACATGAGTAAACAAATGAATCACAAAGCAAAGACTTTTCATGAATAGTACTTTCAAGACAAGCATCAATAAGTCTTGCATAAGAGTTAACTCATAAAGCAATAAATCAAAGTAAAGGTATTGAAGCAACACAAAGGAAGATTAAGTTTCAGCGGTTGCTTTCAACTTGTAACATGTATATCTCATGGATAATTGTCAACATAGAGTAATATAACAAGTGCAATATGCAAGTATGTAGGAATCAATGCACAGTTCACACAAGTGTTTGCTTCTTAAGGTGGAGAGAAATAGGTGAACTGACTCAACATGAAAGTAAAAGAAAGGCCATTCGCAGAGGGAAGCATTGATTGCTATATTTGTGCTAGAGCTTTGGTTTTGAAAACAAGAAACAATTTTGTCAACGGTAGTAATAAAGCATATGTGTTATGTAAATTATATCTTACAAGTTGCAAGCCTCATGCATAGTGTACTAATAGTGCCCGCACCTTGTCCTAATTAGCTTGGATTACCAGGATTATCATTGCAATACACATGTTTCAACCAAGTGTCACAAAGGGGTACCTCTATGCCACCTGTACAAAGGTCTAAGGAGAAAGCTCGCATTTGGATTTCTCGCTTTTGATTATTCTCAACTTAGACATCCATACCGGGACAACATGGACAACAGATAATGGACTCCTCTTTAATGCATAAGCATGTAGCAACAATTAATGTTCTCATATGAGATTGAGGATGTATGTCCAAAACTGAAACTTCCACCATGATTCATGGCTTTAGTTAGCGGCCCAATGTTCTTCTCTAACATTATGCATGCTCTAACCATTAAATGAGTGGTAGATCTCCCTTACTTCAGACAAGACGGACATGCATAGCAACTCACATGATATTCAACAAAGAGTTGATGGCGTCCCCAGAAACATGGTTATCGCACAACAAACAACTTAATAAGAGATAAAGTGCATAAGTACATATTCAATACCACAATAGTTTTTAAGCTATTTGTCCCATGAGCTATATATTGCAAAGGTAAAGAATGGAAATTTTAAAGGTAGAACTCAAGCAATTTACTTTGGAATGGCGGAGAAATACCATGTAGTAGGTAGGTATGGTGGACACAAATGGCATAGTGGTTGGCTCAAGGATTTTGGATGCATGAGAAGTATTCCCTCTCGATACAAGGTTTAGGCTAGCAAAGTTATTTGAAACAAACACAAGGATGAACCGGTGCAGCAAAACTTACATAAAAGACATATTGTAAACATTATAAGACTCTACACCGTCTTCCTTGTTGTTCAAAACTCAATACTAGAAATTATCTAGACTTTAGAGAGACCAAATATGCAAACCAAATTTTAGCAAGCTCTATGTATTTCTTCATTAATGGGTGCAAAGTATATGATGCAAGAGCTTAAACATGAGCACAACAATTGCCAAGTATCAAATTATTCAAGACATTTTAGAATTACTACATGTAGCATTTCCCGATTCCAACCATATAACAATTTAACGAAGAAGGTTCAACCTTCGCCATGAATACTATGAGTAAAGCCTAAGGACATATTTGTCCATATGCAACAGCGGAGTGTGTCTCTCTCCCACACAATGAATGCTAGGATCCATTTTATTCAAACAAAAACAAAAAACGAAAACAAACCGACGCTCCAAGCAAAGCACATAAGATGTGATGGAATAAAAATATAGTTTCAGGGGAGGAACCTGATAATGTTGTCGATGAAGAAGGGGATGCCTTGGGCATCCCCAAGCTTAGACGCTTGAGTCTTCTTAAAATATGCGGGGGTGAACCACCGGGGTATCCCCAAGCTTAGAGCTTTCACTCTCCTTGATCATATTGTATCATTTCCCTCTCTTGATCCTTGAAAACTTCCTCCACACCAAACTCGAAACAACTCATTAGAGGGTTAGTGCACAATAAAAATTTACATGTTCAGAGGTGACACAATCATTCTTAACACTTCTGGACATTGCAAAAAGCTACTGGACATTAATGGAACAAATAAATTCATCCAACATAGCAAAAGAGGCAATGCGAAATAAAAGGCAGAATCTGTCAAAACAGAACAGTTCGTAAATACGAATTTTAAAGTGGCACCAGACTTGCTCAGATGAAAATGCCCAAATTGAATTAAAGTTGCGTACATATCTGAGGATCACTCACGTAAATTGGCATAATTTTCTGAGTTACCTACAGAGAATTAGACCCAGATTCGTGACAGCAAAGAAATCTGTTTCTGTGCAGTAATCCAAATCTAGTATGAACCTTACTATCAAAGACTTTACTTGGCACAACAATGCACAAACTAAGATAAGGAGAGGTTGCTACAGTAGTAAACAAATTCCAATACTCAAATATAAAATAAAGTACTGTAGTAAAAACATGGGTTGTCTCCCATAAGCGCTTTTCTTTAACGCCTTTCAGCTAGGCGCAGAAAGTGTGTATCAAGTGTTATCAAGAGATGAAGCATCAACATAGGTGTTGGGAGTTTTCTCAACTATGCATTTTATCTTATCTATGTGAGTTTCAGAGGCTCCCTTTTCATTATTCTTAGGCTTGCTATCCTCGTCAAACAAATTTTCAGGAACAAGCCAACCATAGTTATTTTCTAGAGCGCCATTCATTCCCAGAAGCTTACAAGGTATTGTTGTCTTAATCTCCCCACCATCATTAATATTATTAGTGTACCTTACTCTCTCCATATCCATCTTTTCAAGGATACTAGCAAAGTTGGTGCAAGAACCAAGCATATTGTATTTGATAAAGACCTTTCTAGCCTCTCTTGCTACACCACCAAATTCTTTAAGAAGGGTTTCGAAAACAAAAGCTTTCTTTTCCCCTTCTTCCATATCACCAAGTGTTGGATTATAGGATTAAGATTAACAAACTTAGTTTCCAACATGTGAACTAAAGAAGCAGCAGCAATTTCATAAGTAGGAGCAAGTTCTACCAAGTGTCTATCTTCAAAATCTTCAGTGGTACTAACATGAGTGAAAAAATCTTCTATATTATCTCTCCCAATTATAGACCCACGTCCTACCGGTATGTCTTTTAGAGTGTACTTAGGAGGAAACATGATGAAATAAACAAAAAGTAAATAAAGTAAATGCAAGTAACTAATTTTTTTTGTGTGTTTTTGATATAGAGAACAAGACAGTAAATAAAGTAAAACTAGCAACTAAATTTTTGTGTTTTGATATAATGCAGCAAACAAAGTAGTAAATAAAATAAAGCAAGACAAAAACAAAGTAAAGAGATTGGATTGTGGAGACTCCCCTTGCAGCGTGTCTTGATCTCCCCGGCAACGGCGCCAGAAAATATTGCTTGATGGCGTGTAATACACACGTTCGTTGGGAACCCCAAGAGGAAGGTATGATGCACACAGTAGCAAGTTTTCCCTCAGAAAGAAACCAAGGTTTATCGAACCAGGAGGAGCCAAGAAGCACGTTGAAGGTTGATGGCGGCGGGATGTAGTGCGGCGCAACACCAGGGATTCCGGCGCCAACGGGGAACCTGCACAACACAACCAAAGTACTTTGCCCCAACGAAACAGTGAGGTTGTCAATCTCACCGGCTTGCTGTAACAAAGGATTAGATGTATAGTGTGGATGATGATTGTTTGCGAAGAACAGTAAAACAAGTATTGCAGCAGATTGTATTCAATGTAAAAGAATGGACCGGGGTCCACAGTTCACTAGAGGTGTCTCTCTCATAAGATAAATAGCATGTTGGGTGAACAAATTACAGTCGGGCAATTGACAAATAGAGAGGGCATGACAATGCACATACATGATATGATAAGTACAGTGAGATTTAATTGGGCATTACGACAAAGTACATAGACCGCTATCCAGCATGCATCTATGCCTAAAAAGTCCACCTTCAGGTTATCATCCGAACCCCTTCCAGTATTAAGTTGCAAACAGCAGACAATTGCATTAAGTATGGTGCGTAATGTAATCAATAACTACATCCTCGGACATAGCATCAATGTTTTATCCCTAGTGGCAACAGCACATCCACAACCTTAGAACTTTCTGTCACTGTCCCAGATTTAATGGAGGCATGAACCCACTATCGAGCATAAATACTCCCTCTTGGAGTTAAGAGCAAAAACTTGGCCAGAGCCTCTACAAATAACGGAGAGCATGCAAGATCATAAACAACACATAGGTAATAGATTGATAATCAACATAACATAGTATTCTCTATCCATCGGATCCCGACAAACACAACATATAGCATTACAGATAGATGATCTTGATCATGTTAGGCAGCTCACAAGATTCGACAATGAAGCACATAAGGAGAAGACGACCATCTAGCTACTGCTATGGACCCATAGTCCAGGGGTGAACTACTCACTCATCACTCCGGAGGCGACCATGGCGGTGAAGAGTCCTCCGGGAGATGATTCCCGTCTCCGGCAGGGTGCCAGAGGCAATCTCCTGAATCCCCCGAGATGGGATTGGCGGCGGCGGCGTCTCAGTAAGGTTTTCCGTATCGTGGCTCTCGGTACTGGGGGTTTCGCGACGGAGGCTTTAAGTAGGCGGAAGGGCAGGTCAGGGGGCCACACGAGGGCCCCACACGCCAGGGCCGCGCGGCCAAGGCCCAGGCCGCGCCGCCCTAGTGTGGCGCCACCTCGTGGCCCCACTTCGTCTCTCCTTCAGACTTCTGGAAGCTTCGTGCAAAAATAGGACCCTGGGCGTTGATTTCGTCCAATTCCTAGAATATTTCCTTTGTAGGATTTCTGAAACCAAAAACAGCAGAAAACAGCAACTGGCTCTTTGGCATCTCGTTAATAGGTTAGTGCCGGAAAATGCATAAATATGACATAAAGTATACATAAAACATGTAGATATCATCAATAATGTGGTATGGAACATAAGAAATTATCGATACGTCGGAGACGTATCAGGGAGGCGCTGGCGGCGGTGGATTCGGAGGCGCTGGTGCACTACACCATGGACCAAACATAAGGGCAGCTCTCCTGCCGGGAGAAGTCGCCTAAGATGGCAATATAACTGCCGGCAAAGATTTTTGCCCGGCAGTTTGGCATGCCCGCTATAACCCTGCCGGCAAATGTCTCTGCCGGCAGGTACATCTATGCCGGCAGTTAGATTGCCCTATTATCGGAACAATTCCCGGCAGGTCTGTAAACTGCCGGCACAAGTTGTCCCGGCAGGTTGGACATCTCCCGGCAGTCTAATTGCCATTGAATAGTCAAGTTGTCCCGGCAGTGGGCCTGCCCTGAGATCATATTCCTGGCAGTCTGACTGCCTTGGCATGCTGAACTGGTTCAACCCCCACACTCCTAGCTCCCCTGTTTGGCAGTATGTCAACTCAAACACACAATTCAATCAAACTTTGACAAACATAATAATAATATATCTTGCAGAAGTGAGATATGATCAAAAAGTCACATTCTTCATAAAGCATGGTCAATCCATAGGTCATACTTCATCAGGTGCACAAAACCATAAATAGTTCGCCCATCGACAACAAAGTGAACAACAACAGTGGATAGGTTTGTTTCTAAGACAATGACAGTACATATGTTTGTTCGTAAGACAACGAATAGTGCATAAATAAGTCCAAGACAGTGGTTGGGCATGCATCTAGTCCATGGAAATCCTAGTTATTTCTTGCCCTGATGATGATCAACCTCTTCTGCTGTTAATTAACCTGAACAAAACAAAGTGAGAGATGAGAGTTAATAACAATCTTTAATTAAGCACATGAAAGTTAGTCGAAGACAACATGAAGACAAGGTATTTTTGTTGATCATGTCAGACCTACATCTTCCACTACAGCGGTTTTCCTTTATGAGCTAACCGATGAAGTTTCAGTGTGAGTTTCGATTATAGTCCTATGCCATGTGACAAATCTGGAGCTTGCTCCACAGCAAAACTGAAAGCCTTTCAATATTACAAGAAGATAACTAGACCAAATTCAGGAAAAAAACATGGTAATCGCTGAGCACCAGCGACACTAGAAGGCATGTAACACCAGCGGATAGGAGGGCCTGGTCACGACGAGTCGGTCCGGCCTACAAGATCATCCGCAAGTTTGACCGCGACGGCAATCGACTGCCACCAGATCATGCCCGTTAAGCACTCTCTGTTGTCACCCAGGGCTGGATTTTGATTTGCAGTAGCAGAGACGCCCTGCTCTGTTTTGCATTTTCTTATCCGGGTGTAGCCGTGCACCCGTGCCTCAGAGCTCTGCCCGCATGAAGATCAGGTCAACGTAAGTTCAGCAAAATTTCCAACATCTATTTGCTCAGTTAAGTATATATGTTAGTTGTCCAGTCCACTTTAATGACCTCCATTGGACTTATGATTTTACGATTGGTTTAGTCCATGTGTAATAGTTTCTGCACCTGGTACTCTGTAGTATAGTGCAATTGCTTCAAAGGTTTGTGGATGCCATGATTTGAGGCTTCAGGCTTTGCTGTATAAACTATCGATTGAGATATATGGATAGGTGGAGTGCATCGTAGGTTTTGTATATGGCTGGAAATATGAACTGCAATTCCATTGTGTTTCTACGGCTGGCTACAGCTTGCTATCACAAATTCAGTTACAGTACACAGTTATCTATTTGCTCTGACAACTTTTCGACTTAGCCGTCTTAATCTTTTTTTCTTCTTATTTCTGAAATCGGAATAGAGTGCATTATTACCAGGTTCAACAAAGACATAATAAAGGCTACTACGACGCCCTGATTTGGATAAGTAAAATACATGAGCATGAATGTAGGACAAGTCTGAGATTGGGAACCAGACTAGCAAACAACACACTTATAGCTGCCAAGCAAGCTTGTTTGGATGATCTGGACTGTACGTAGTATACCCAGGTTTCGGTCTTACCTTGTGTATTCAGCACGACTGAAAGACTACTGACTGATATTAATACAACACAACAACTTCAATTACGTAAAGGAAAATTCGTTTAATTAAGCCAGTCCATATTCATAACCTACAGATATTAATGCTACGGTTCAGAACCTGATAACTAAAATGATGTAGATCGAATGGAGTTAAGTTGCAAACTATAGAGCATATGACCAGACTATAACATTGATATATAGACATGTATATAATCGTAACAGGCACCATGGTTAACTTAGACAATATTTTATTACCTCTTGGGAGTTCATTTTCTTGTGGCGGCGAGGCTTGCTTCATCTTGGACTTGTCAACCTCCAGCTGCGTATGAAGTAAAGCTTCGTTAGAAACTTGAGACAATATTTGGCTATTTGGAATGTGAATAAAGCAAAATAATCCTACATGTTTATAGAGCCATGCAATAGTTCTTCCTTGAGCTTGTCCCATGGTCGTCACATCGCCAATGGGACGAGGCAATATGGCATCTCTTTTGATGATGTAGTTGACAACAACTTCACAACATTCAGTGCCAAGCTCACGACCCCCTACGATCTTCTTCCTGTCAGTTGCTAGAATGGTAGCTTTTGCCACTGGTGTAGTATGATCACGATAAACATTGAACAAAATCACTTCATTTCCTTTCTGAAAAAATTGTGAAACAGGAGTAAGAACTAAGCAGTATCAATTATTTGCTTTCCTAGAAAACTAAGAAACCGAAGCAGGAAAGGCCTAAGTCACCTGATGATTCTTTTGTGTAACTGTTGCTTCCTTCTTCTTCTTCAGGTCAGCTTCCCTCTTCTTTTGCATGTCTTGTTCCTTCTTCTTTTGCATCAGGTCTTCTTGTTTCTTCTTCGACTCAATTTCCCTCTTCTTTTGCATGTCTTGTTCATTATTCTTTTGCATTAGGGCCTCTTCTTTCTTCTTGTGCAGTAGTTCAACCTCCTTTCTCTTCTGTAGTTCTGCTTCATTGTTTAGTCGTTGGGCTCCTTCCTTCTTCTTCCTAATCAGTTGTGCTGCTTCTGCTCTCTTCTTTTCATATTGTTGTTGTGCTTCCCTCAACTCTTGCATCACAACTTCTTCCTCACCAATGCTATCAACATCATGAACAGATTGGTCAGAGGTAGAATATTCTCCCACACTTTCTTCAGGTTGAATTGCAGAAGTATGCATAAAGTTCTTGTTTCCAGCAATAGATTGTGATAACATGCTTCTCATTTCAGCCATTTCAGCCATCAAGGCATCCATCTGAGCTTTGGTATCTTCTTTAAAATCATCCATGTGATCCATTAGAGCTTCATTAGTTCGCCAAGCTTTCTCAGCCTCTAGCTCCGCCATTTGGAGCTTTGTAGATTTAAGCTTTTGAGCTCCTGGTATACCAAGAGAGCCCGCAGTTGGTCCTAGTCCTACGCACCTAACATACCCATTTCTCTCTTTCCCAAAGACATGTGACAAGATGTCACCTTGCTGAATGGATTTTTCTAACAGCTCGGGGTGCTCTTCAATCGCAGTATCTATGTCCTTCTACAATAAGCATTAACACAATAAGAATAGGATAATATACTACGCAAACTGAAAGAAATATCAGATGTTATTTAAACGAACTTAAAGAAATATCAGAAGTACATACAATTACTTTTGATGTTTCTGCAGTCATAGTAGTTTCATCTCTTTTGCTTATGTGTGTTCGGACAAACACTTCATCTCTGCGAGGAGCATATCCTTTCTCCTTGTGCTACATCAAGTATAGAAATAATCCTAGTCAGCATCACATTCACAAATTGTGCTAAGTTCAGAAATAAAGGGAGCATAAAGTTACCATTTCAGCGGCTACACGAGCATGACTCTTGCTTCCAGATGTATGCAATACCTTTTGAGAACTTCGATTCTTTTTTCCTTGTTCACTTCGTTTCTATGACAACAGAAGCAATATATAAATTATCCAAACCTGAACCAAAATACAACATGTGTAATATAGGTTATAAAAACATTACCTCAGCTTCTTCACTTCTCCAAAATTTTATAAGCCAGACACAATCATCATAGCTTACTCTATTGTCCTCAACCCTAAGAGTTAAGATTTCTTCATCAGTTTTTTCAGGCTTAAAAAACTTCTTCTTCAAATCCACCTTGAAATCTCGCCATTTCTTATGAGAAGTTCCCATGACATAGTCCTTGAGCTTGTCGTCAACAACATAGTATTTCTGAAATGGATGTATTGGAACTATTAGACTACTACATAACAAGGAAGCAAACTACATGCTAGAACAACTACAACATACCCTTAAGGTTGTCAATAATGCATTCTTCTTTTCTACTGGAACAAGTCTCCAGTCCTCATGTCCAAGAGGGATATGTGTTTTGACAAGCGTAGCAATGAAATTGCTAAATTCTGAGGCATTGTCCCCATTTGGTTGTCCTTTTTCATTAAAAGACACTGGAACTGGTGGTTGGTTGCCCCTGTTATAGACAGTGTGCATTCTAGTGCGCTTCCGGCCATCCTTTTTCTTCTTCTGTTGATCATCCAAACCCAGCTCTTGCATATAGTAAAGGATCAGTCAGTTACAACAATTATTTGGTTGCAGCAACAAGAGCCATTCCGTTTACAAGAACATGAGTAAGAACTAAGGAGTCAAAATTGTTATTTTGTTACCTTCATTCTCTTCTAGCTCTTGTTCATTATCAACATCTTCTTCATTATCAGACTCGTGCATAACTGATTGAGATCTAAGCACTCGAGTGGATTCTGGAATAGCTACTTCTAAAGCTCTCTGGAAATGAAAATGACAACAGAAGTTTCAGCATAGAGGAACAAAACAAAAACGCAAAACATCAAGTCATTTTTCATCACCTTCTTCTTTGGTTTTCCAGCAGCCTTCTTTGATGCTTTCATCTCACTAGAAATAACAGCAAGCCCCAAACTCTTCATTTTCTCAGTGTTTCTTGCCACTTGTTCCTCACGTACATCATCGTATGTGCGAGCCTCCTCGCTTGACCCTTCTTCCCTTGCCATTATTTTTCCTGAAAAGAAGATGCAATAATATTAGAACAAACATATTTAATTTGAAGCCGATAAAAATAATGAAAGTAAACATCACAAACTTTGGATTTTCTTTTGCAGAAACAAGCACTCCATCTATGTCTGTCCTAGTTTTAGGTATGTCTTTAAGATCAATGCTTATAGTTTCAATAGGATCAAGATTATGCCCTGTAGGTCCATCTGCTTGCTCAGAATTCTCATCTCCCATGCCAAACATGTCATATAGGTCTCGTTGGTTTGTTGCTTGCCTAACAGCCAACCAGTCTGGAGCAAGAGGATCTTCAACATAGTACACTTGAGTTGCTTGAGATGCTAGAATGAATGGTGCATCACTCGACTTATGCCCTGTGTGGATTAGATGCTTGCGGTTGACATGTGTGATACCAAATTTGTCAACTTTTAACCCACTTGTCTTGCACACGATTGTCGAACCATTCACATTTGAAGAGCACAACATTTCCTTTATTATCGTAATCTAACTCTAGAATTTGAGTTATCACACCATAGTATATTCTACTTTCATTAGAAGAGGACGACAACTTGGAAACTAGAGCCACACCACTGCTTTGGGTAGGCCTACCCTCGTCATAAGACTTTGTATGGAATTTGTACCCATTAATAGTGTAACTACTGTATGTCCTTGCCACAAATAAGGGTCCCTTGGCTAAAGTTTGAATCTCTTCTGAAATCTTTTCACCACTATCAACCAGATGTGCTACATGCAACCTAAGCCACTCATGGAACTCGTCATGATGAATTTTGTCAATCTGCAAGGCATTTCGTTGGCCAGTTGAGGACAAATACTCTAGATGCTTGCTGCAAAAGATTCATTACACATGTAAATTAAGCAAAGCAATCAAGAATGCAAACACAGACTCTAGTAAGAAATGGTTTCAATAGCATATTACATACCTCAAATATGGAGTTATATTATCATAATTGAACAATACATATCTATGTGCTTGAAGCCATGAATTTCGATCTAAAGTAATAGTATACTTTCCCGCCAAATAACGACCGCCCCCGTTAAAGAAAGGCATACTACTAGACATGGGCTCAGGATCATCATTTCTGACCAACCTGCTAATTCTTGTTTCACATCTTTCGAAATAACGAGCGCAAAAATTAAGACACTCATCAAAAATGTAGCCCTCTGCAATTGACCCTTCAGGATGGCTTTTGGTACGAACATAACCCTTTAAGGTGCACAAGAACCTATACAAAATATACTAAACATGTATCAGTTTTATTTGTTAAACGGAAATTGTATATGATGTACACAAACATGTCGAGAAAATGACCTTTCAATTGGAAACATGTTGCTGTACTTCACTGGCCCCCCGAGCCTCACTTGGAGTGGAAGGTGAACCATCAAGTGAACCATCATATCAAAAAAGCTTGGTAGAAATATGGTCTCAAGAATGCTCAACGTCTCAGCTATTTCTTCCTCAAGCTTCTCCATATCGCTTATGCGAATGACGGGAGCATATATTTTCTTGAAAAATCTACTCACACGGATCAATGCAGCACTAACTCCCTCTGGCAATGTTTTTCTAACTGCTAATGGAAATAATTGCTGCAAGAGAACATGGCAGTCATGGCTCTTCAGCCCAGCAATCTTTTTCTCCTTTACATGGACATTCTTTCTTATGTCAGATGCATAACCATGCGGGAACATGGCTCCTTTCAGAACTTGACAAAATAACCTCTTCAACTCAGGGCTCATGGAGTATGAGGCAGGAGGCAAATCAAATGTATCTTTTCCTACTGGAACAGGATGAAGATCCGTCCGTATATTGAACAACTCCAGGTCTCGACGAGAGTTAGTATTATCTTTTGTTTTCCCGTTGATGCCCAAAAGTGTGTTTACAATGTTATCACACACATTCTTTTCAATGTGCATGGCATCAATGTTATGAGGCTGCAACAAGTCTTTCCAATATGGCAACCTAAACCAAATGGACCTCCTTTTGAAAATCTGTGGTGGATCCCCACGTTTACGTTTTCTTATGGTTTGTTTCCCTGTAGGATCTTTTCCAAATACAGTCTCCATGTTTCTTGTGAGGGCATCCACTTCCTCTCCAGTAAGTGGTTCAGGGGCTGTCCTAGATTCCACATTGCCATCAAAAAATGCCTTGTCTATTGTTCTAAATCTGTGGTTTCGAACTAAGAACCTACGATGATCCATATAGCAAGTTTTCTTGCCATTGGTCAACCAACGTGAGCAAGTAAGTAAGTGGCACTTGGGACAACCATACTCACCGGAGGTGACAACTCCTGCTAGAGTAGCTAAACCTGGGAGATCAGTAATAGTTGAGTGCACAGCAGCATGCAATTGGAAGTGTTGAGACATGGATGCATCATAAGTTCGAACTCCCTTCTCAAAAAGTAAATGTAGGTCATCAATAAGAGGCTCCAGGAAAACATCTATATCTCTCCCAGGTGACTTTGGGCCAGGAATCAACAATGTGAGGATGAAGTTTGGTTGCTTCATGCACACCCAAGGAGGCAGATTTATTGGAATTGCAATAACAGGCCATACACTATATGCACAATTCATTGATCTATAAGGATTGAAACCATCTGTTGCTATAATCAACCTGATGTTGCGACTATCTTCAGCAAAGCGTGTGTGTATGGCATCAAAATGCTTCCAAGCTGGAGAATCTGCTGGATGCCTTAGTAACCCATCTTTTGTACGACCTTCATCATGCCACCTGCAGTCTGTTGCACTCTTCGCCGATATGAACAGCCGTTGTAGCCTCTTTGCTATTGGAAAATATCGTAGAACCTTCACTGGGACTTTGTGTGCAGCTCTCCCGTCAGGTCTCTTCTTTTGAGACTTCCAACGAGAGGCTTTGCATTTAGGACAATAATCAGCATTTGCATGCTCCTTCCAAAACAAGATGCAGTCATTATCACATGCATGGATGCTAACATAGTCAAGCCTAAGGCATCTTATCATTTTCTTAGCTTCATGAAAGTTTTTAGGTAATTTTGAACCTTTGGGGAAGGCCTCTTTCTGCAACTCTAGTAGCATATTAAAACTTTTATCGCTCCAACCTCCAAGAGATTTGATATGGAGTAATCTCACCACAAAACGCAGTTTTGAGAAACAGGTGCAACCTGGATATAGTTGTTCCTCTGCATCACCTACTAATTGCTTAAAAGGGTCACTTTCATTGGTAGGTTCACGACAATCCCCCTCATCCTCAACATCACTCAAATCCCCAAAATCATGCCTCATGTCTCTCATCATTCCAGCCAATTCATCGCAGTCTTCTTCTAAGTAATCATTCTCCTCAACCTCGTCAAATTGTTGCACATGAGCATCCCTACCAGACTCAAGAGATGATGATGCCTCCCCATGATATTCCCATCTTCTATACCCATTGACAAACCCTTCACATACTAAATGCTCTAGGACATGACTAGCTTCAAGCCAAGAACAATTTAGACATTTTTTGCAAGGACATAATATTGTATTCCCTTTTGCTGAATGGCTAAAAGCAAACTGTATAAATCCTTTTACCCCGTTAATGTATTTTTCTGTGTGCCTATCCTCAACCATCCAGCTCTTATCCATTTTTCACAAGTGATATTAAAATTAACCTGACACAACAGGAAGATATATAAAAGTGCATACAATCAAGGAATTAAGATTATGGGTTCACTTTGGTGAAATACTACAGATTTCAAGGAGATGGAATTAAACATGCAGTAAAGTGAAATAATACAGATTTCTTACTCTATGTAACATAACATGATTAAATTTCCAACTCGTGCAAAACAACTCATTCAATATGTTAATTAAGTTTGGCGGAAATGACATAATCGCTGATGGCCTATAAAATCGACACAAATAGAGTTACTACTGAAATCTAATTTCAGTTGTGCATCAACGACAGTAGCGGCGCTGGGGGTATGCACCTGTATTCACATGAATACCCAAATTTTTTGGCAACATAAATTTTATACTATGCGAACATGTCCATAGCCTCGTACTGCCCAATATGCCAGCCCACGCCGAAGAACTCCCGTATTGTCTCTTCTCGCTCGAGTGCGCTCGAACCTCTCGGCCTCTGGCTCCCACGCACATAGATAGCGGCCAGCGGCGTGGCACTGCAATAGCCCTAGCGATTGCGGCGGTGCCCGCAGCGACCTAGCGACAACGGCCGCGGCCGGCGGTTAGCAGACATCAGCCGAGCAGGCAGTAGATTGAGGGTGTGTCCAGTGGAGCAGGCGACCTCAGGTGGCGACGGCAACGCACAACGCACTGAACCTAATTATCTGAACGCAGCGGCCGACCATGTGCTCTTGAGTCTTCCCTTCTTCAGCTCTAGCACTAGCTGTTAGTAGACTAGTAGACTAATAAATTAGCTATTTGGCGTACTAACCTAGCACTATCAGATCGAATTCCCTAAACCCAACTATGCAAGCTCCTAATCCTGTCTTTTTTACAATGAATACCCAACATCTATTTTCTGGCGCCGCCACTGATCAACGACAAGACCATCTGCTGCCACACTCAGCTTAGCAATCAGTCAAGACTGACGAAAAAAACTGTATACAAGACTACTACACCGCACATTTCAGTATTGACTTAACTTAGCAATCACGTATACGTATTTGTTACAGCACAGTGAGAACATCACATGATTTATTCATGATTTAGCAATAAGAAAACTGTAGAAAATAACTGAAAAGAGGGGCTGGTCTCACCTTGATGCGCTGGTCGACTACAGGTTCAGGAACCGTGGTGAGTAGCAGATGCAGTTCTTGTTAGGATTCTCTTGGATGGTGGAAGCGGGCAGCACAATAGACTTCTCAGGCACGGAGAGACAAGGTTGGGGACGATTCGAGAAGCCGGCAGCGAGCTCCCTTCTGGCTGCGGCGACCTCCTCCTGGTGGCTGCGAGTTCTTTTCCGGCGCAGGAGCCCGGCGCCGGACGTGGACGGGAAGTGCCGGACGGACGCGGACAGGGTCAACACAGGATGCAGAGGGCGGCGGCCATTGGGAGGATGAGGTTTGACGGTTCTACAGCGGCGCGGCGCGGCGGCGGGAGCGACGAGCGGAGGAGAGGTGGTTGCGGTTGCGGCGCGCGAGCTCGAGCGAGCGCGGCGGCGGGGAGAGGTGGCGGCAGCGTGAGGGCCAGAGAGATTGGGGATTTAGGGATTTGGGATTTTTCCACCTACTAGTTACAGAGAGATGGGCTGAGCGTGGTCCTTTTTCGCCAAAGTTTCGCTCCCCGCGCAAACTCGCTAATGTGCGCGGGCTTATTTCGCTCCCCCCTCGCCACAGATGTACCGGCAGTTGATGGGCCGGGATCAAGTTGTACCGGCAGAATATGGGCCGCCATATGTTTTGACACTTGCTGGCAGTTTGCTTGCCGGTGCTCCTCCATCTATACCGGCAGCAAGTCTGCCCTCTCCTACTTGTGCCGGCAGTTATTTTTTCCTGGCAGTTAAATTGCCTGCTTAGGTGGACTTTTACCGGCAGTTCTCTGCCCTCTTGTTTGGTCCATGGTGTAGTGGTGGCGGTGGTAGATCAAGTTCTGCTCAGGGAGATCAGGGAGGGCGAAATCACATGCCGAAGATGTCGTTTCCTCGCTTCGATGGAGAGCACCCGCGTATCTGGAGAGATAAGTGCTATGACTATTTCCGTGCATTCAACATTAGTGCAGCTCTGTGGTTAACAACAGCAACGCTGCATATGGATGGGAACGCTGCAATTTGGCTGCAATGTTACAAGAAGCGCCATGAGTTGGGGAACTGGCCGCACTTCATTGCAGCGGTGGAAGCTGAATTCGGTGCAGATGACAAGCGTCGCAGCATCAAAGCATTGCTAGCGCTGAAGCAGTCAGGCACAGTGGAAGAGTACCAGAAGGAGTTCCAATCTCTAGTGTACCAAGTCTCCATGTACAATCCTCATTATGATGAACAATTTTTCATCTCACAGTTCGTTAAGGGACTCAAATCAGAACTGCGCGGTGGCGTGGAGTCTCAAGTGCCTGAAACTCTGGAGAGAGTATTTTTGCTTGCACGAGTTCAGCAAGAGGTCTTGGAGGAGACCAGGAAGAAGGGTTACAGGGCAGTACCGCATGCTCGAGGAGAAACAGTGACAAATCGAGCTGAGGTTCCGAAGTCTGCATTGAAATTTGCTACCGGTGATCTGTGGAAGGACAGACAGCTGAGGGATTACCGTCGCGCAAATAACTTG
Source organism: Lolium perenne (assembly GCF_019359855.2). Classification (NCBI taxonomy): domain Eukaryota; kingdom Viridiplantae; phylum Streptophyta; class Magnoliopsida; order Poales; family Poaceae; genus Lolium; species Lolium perenne. The sequence continues at coordinate 71,563,193 of NC_067245.2, forward strand.
TGCTTCAAGTGCGGCGACAAGTACGATCCCACGCATCAATGTGGTGCCAAGCCAACAGCAGCAGTTACAGTACATGCTATGGAGCAACAGGAGTGTCCCATCCTGTTATCTGAAGAAGTGCTCAACATTATGGAGATGCACGATATCGCAACAGCACAGCAGCTCAGTTTATCTCTCAATGCCATGGCAGGTTCGGAAGGATCAAATTGCCTACGACTACGTGCTCTTGTGGACAATCAGGTTTTGCTGATTTTGGTAGACTCGGGGAGCAGCACCAGTTTTCTGAATTCAAATATGCTGTCCCGAATCAACTGTGAAATAGTAGAGGCACATCCAGTTGCTGTCAAGGTAGCCAATGGGCAGTTTATGTATGCAACAAAAATGGTGCCTGCCTTGTCCTGGTGGTCACACGGTGAGACTTTCCACACACCAATGAGGGTGCTGGATTTGGGAGGATATGATGCAATCCTAGGTATGGACTGGCTTGAGTCCCACAGTCCAATGACTACAGACTGGGACAAGAAGTTTATTTCTTTCCAGTACAATGGCAAACAAGTCACACTTCATGGCGTTCCTAAAGCCAAAACTGAAACTGTCCACGAAATGTCAGTGGAACAACTCGCCAAGTAGACTAAGGGCAACGATGTTTGGGCCATGGCCGTGGTGCACCAAGACAAGATCACAACGCTGGATAGTGACATGGACATCTGCTCGCCAGAAATTACTGCTTTGCTGACGGAGTTCGACCAGGTGTTTGCTGAACCCAAAGAGCTGCCTCCACCACGTCAGTATGATCATGCGACCACCCTCAAACCTGACGCAGCTCCTTTCAACGCGCGTCCCTACCGCTACTCACCTGCTCACAAAGACGAGATAGAGAAGCAGGTGGTGGCCATGCTCGCAGCGGGCATCATTGTGCCGAGCATGTCGCCGTTTGCATCCCCGGTGCTCTTAGTGCAGAAAAAGGACGGCTCCTGGAGATTCTGTGTTGATTACCGCTGACTCAATGAACTCACAATCAAAAACATGTTTCCCATGCCCGTCATTGATGAGTTGCTCGATGAGCTCGCTGGAGCCAAAGTGTTTTCCAAATTGGACTTACGAGCAGGCTACCATCAAATCCGTGTGTTGCCAGCCGATGAGCCCAAAACGGCCTTCAAGACACATCAGGGACATTACCAGTTCCGTGTCATGCCGTTTGGGTTGTGCAACGCGCCGGCGACGTTCCAGTGTGTCATGAATTCGGTTCTACGCCCATGCCTGCGCCGCTCAGTGCTCGTCTTCATGGATGACATCTTGCTGTATAGCTCGTCCATAGAGCATCATCTGGAGCATCTCCGGGAAGTCTTGGCCCTGCTCCGTGATGAGAAGCTGTTTGTCAAGCGCTCCAAATGCTCATTCGCCTGTCAATCACTGGAATACCTGGGACACATCGTGTCAGCGGATGGCGTCTCTACTGATCCTCGGAAGACGCAAGCGATGCAGGACTGGCCACAACCCACAAATGTTACTGAGCTGCGTGGATTTTTGGGATTGACCGGGTATTACCGTAAATTCGTCAAGAATTACGGGATAATTGCTCGCCCCTGACGAATTTGCTGAAGAAGAAAGGGTTCATCTGGTCTGATCAAGCAACTGCAGCTTTTCTAGCACTGAAAGCGGCTATGACCTCCACGCCGGTATTGCAGTTGCCTGATTTCAATAAGCAGTTCGTGGTTGAGACCGATGCATGTGACCTGGGGATTGGTGCGGTTCTCATGCAAGAACAACATCCACTGGCGTTTCTCAGTAAACCTCTCAGTACGGCGCATCAGCAGCTATCAATCTACGAGAAGGAGTTTCTCGCGCTTTTGATGGCAGTTGAAAAATGGCGACCTTATTTGCAGCGAGGCGAATTTGTGATCAAGACTGATCACCATAGTCTCAGCTACCTAGATGAGCAGCACTAGCAGACACCGTTACAGCGCAAAGCTATGGCACGCTTGATGGGTCTTCAGTTCAAAATAGTGTACAGACAGGGTGCTCAAAATCATGCAGCTGATGCTCTGTCACGTATTGGCCATCTCATGACTATCCAAGGGTGCTCTGAAGTGAGGCCAGTCTGGATGCAAGAGGTACTTAATTCCTATGCAACTGATCCTGATGCTCAACAACGACTGGTTCAGTTAGCTTTAGCTAGTCCAGATGAACACGGATATGAGCTGTCGCAGGGATTAATCAGATTTAAGGGGCGCATTTGGTTGGGGGCTAACTCAGCACTGCATACCAAGCTCATCTCTGCACTTCATTCAAGTGCCGTTGGAGGACATTCTGGGACTCAGGCCACATACCAGCGCATGAAACGCCTTTTCGCGTGGCATGGCATGAAGGCAGCTGTTGAAGACTTTGTGAAACAATGCAGCGTGTGCCAACATGCAAAACACAGCAACACACACCCGGCTGGTCTGCTTCAGCCTTTGCCAACTCCAACTGGCGCCTGGCGTGATATAACAATGGATTTTGTTATGGGGTTGCCCAAGTCTGAAGGTTTTGAGGTTATCCTTGTTGTCGTCGACCGCTTCAAAAAAATATGCGCATTTCATGCCAATGCGTCATCCTTTTTCTGCTCCAGGGGTGGCCAGAGTCTTCGTCGACAACATTGTCAAGCTACATGGTATGCCGCACTCCATTACCTCCGATCGGGACTGCATCTTTACAAGTAACTTTTGGAAAAAATTGTTCGCCACTTTGGGTACGAAGTTGCAGTTTACCACAGCCTATCATCCACAGACCGACGGACAAAGTGAGCGGGTAAACCAGTGTTTAGAAATGTTCCTCCGTTGCATGGTGCAAGAAAATCCAAAAGAATGGAAGAGTTGGTTGCCATTGGCAGAATTTTGGTACAACTCGACTTTTCATACATCACTTGGCTGCTCCCCCTTCAAGGCGCTGTATGGTCATGACCCAAACCTGGGTGCCTTACCAGCAGTGGATGATCAGTCACCAGTAGCTGGCATGATCACAGATAGGGCAGCTCAAGTTGAGGCACTCAAACAACACATGGAAGCTGCACAGAACCGCATGAAGATGTATGCTGATAGTAAGCGCACCGAGAGACAGTTTCAGGTGGGAGACAAGGTGCTTCTGAAACTACAACCGTATGCTCAATCAACGGTCGTCAATCGCAAGTACCCGAAGCTGGCTTACAAATATTTTGGGCCATACAAGGTTTTGGAGAAAATTGGACAAGTCGCTTATAAACTAGAGCTACCTCATATGAGTCAGATCCATGATGTGTTCCATGTTTCACAGATCAAGGAGTTTCGGGATGATTACTCGCCGGTCTTTGCAGATATCCCTAGACCTCCAGCCATGGATGTCATTGATACAGTGCCGGAGATGATCCTTGATAGGCGCCTGGTAAAGAAGGGAAATGCTGCTGTTCCCCAGGTTTTGATCAAATGGACGAATGTGCCGAAGGATTCTGCTACCTGGGAAGATTGGGATACTCTAAAGACGAAGTTTCCGCTTGTACTGACTTGGGGCCAAGTCAGTTCTTCAGGGGGAGGACCTGTCACACCTGACGGTGTACCGTAGCTGGACCGTGTACCGTGGTGGACTAGAGTTTCAGGATTGTAAGCGTTGTGTGCGTGAGTGTGTCCCAGGCTGTCTGGCTCGGTGGGCATATATGCCACTGGTTGTATCTGAGACAGACAACTCTGAAGAAATAGAACAGAGTTCAAAACTCTTTTGCTCTCCTTCTCGTTTCTCTCTTTCTTCTTCCTCACGAAAGAGGAGAATCCTTGCACCTCACGCCGGCGATCACTGCCGGCAAAGGGGATCACTACACTGATCCATGGTGAGGAGGCGTGTCCGCGCGACATGGCCGCCGTTGGCTGGTACTCCGCCACCACATAGGCCATCGCAGCTGCGCAGGCCGCCCACACCGCGGTCGTCCAGGTGTTCGGTGGCGTCAGCGGCAACTCGATCTAATTATCCGCCAGGCACGCACCGCTGGACTCCTGCCACTTTCTCCTTTCAGGTCAATGGGGATTGTTTGGTGCGGTTAGTCTCTAATTAATCCCCAGGACAACATGGTTTTTCTACAACTATATAGCCTGACCCATAGGGGGTGTGACAACGAAGTGTTCAACAAATAGGGAAACTAGGTGAGGATTATTTGTTCTGTAAATTACCATGCATCTAATGTCCTTTTAGTTATTAGTTCCCTGACTGAAGCTAGAGAGTCTATGTGCCCTGCAAATTTCATCCCAGCTATGATGCATACAATTTTTAAAAAGTAACTTTTCTTTGCTTTGACAATGACGCTACTATGCAGATATGAGATTCATTGACTTAATTTTCTGATGTGATAGTCAGATTTTATTTTACATGATTTGATTTCAGCAGTTTAGCTCTGCCTTCACCAATATAGATAGTTCATAAGGAGCTTCCTTTCTTCCTTTCTGTTTGTATGCGATGCGGACAGTGATACTAACTATGCGGATATGGGATTCGTCAATTTAATTTTCCCATGCAGCATTGAGATTTCTAGGCTTTTAGATTTTTGTATTTTTTTTCGTTCTACATGTTCTTGGACATTTTTATTCGAAAATTGCTCCGTGGATAATCACACGCTGCTCTAAACATCTGAGTATTCTTGCATGTTAGTGTATATTGCTCCACTTTGTCTCTTAGTTTCTTACTTTTCACTTTGTGATCAAATATAGTTGTCTTCTCTTATGCAGATGAACATAACCATTCTGCTCACCTTATCCAATAACTAGAGAAATAAGAGTTCAGTGAAATCTGATGTTGTAGATGAAAAGCACCATATGTCCAGCTTTGATATTGAGATTGATTTGCAAAAAAGGAGAAAGAGAGAGTAATATAGCATAACTCCTGTTCACCTATATACCAATTTTCGACACAGGAAATAATAACTGGTATGGTAGCAACTCTAAGTTTCTCTATGGCGCCGAATGTTCAAAATAAGGCCTCGATGGTTGAATGTGTCCTTTTAGCTTATGTGTTTTTGGGGATAATAATGCATTATAATGCTTCAGTGGATTTACATACACCCAGTCATAAGGTAGTAGAAAATATGTTTGCCTAGAGAGAGCAAATATATTTATAGCCGATGAATGTTATTTCAGTACTTTCTTCTAATCATGATGTTTAAAATAAGCGGATAAAGATCCAATTTATATATTAGTATTATAGTTCTGTTCAGAGGTTAATTAATTTTTACACGTCCTCAAGTTGTTATGATAATATTTCACTGTCTTGACAGGAAAGATGAATCGTTTCACAAGATTCTCATCTTGAGAAGCTATAGAAATAAACGCATTGAAATCTTGGTGTGGTAGATGGGAAAACTAACTCACTGCCGAAGTTATGTCCTTTGATGCTAAATCTAGCATATTCAGCTAGGTACTTTAACTTGATATTCTTAGTTTTGTATTCACTGACATTTTTCATGTTGCTTTACTTCCATTTAATAAAAAAGCTTTTAGATATTTATTATCAATGTGCAGATAGGTGTTTCTAAGACATGGGCTTTGCAAAAAAAGATACCTTCCGTTTTACTTAAGGTTTGATTGTAGTGGAAGATAAAATGAAGGGAGTATTCTATCAAGTGATTAGACCCTAGGTTGTTATCCATATACTATTCCTATTCTGGTTGTACCTTTTGTTATATTAGAAGATATTTCCTAATAGTGATGCGTTGCTACATTTTCATTTGCTTTACAAAATGACATAACGTCACAGCCATCTTTCTGGGTGTTGTGCCTCTGCCTTGGGGCTAAATGCGATGCCAGCCAGGAAGCTGGAATTGACATGCTGAGCCAACCAAGGTGCCACCATTGTTTCGGGCCACCCCGTTGGCAAGAAATTATTCTGGAGTTCTTACTTCTGGGTCATGGGCACTGCCTACATGAAGGACCACGTCGTCGACAAGATATACCACCACGATGGGTTTGGGGAGCGGGTGGAGGCTGTCGATCGGAAGGAGAAGGACATTGGCGCCCTTGTCAAGAATCGCAGCTGGTGCGGTGAGAAATTTCTCCTCTTGAACGATTCGATGTGATGGTGGTGAATCCCATATTCTCTCGACTGCAATCTCAAATCTGAATACATCCGCGTCAATTTTACTTCAATATTTTGGATCCCAAATCAATGATTAAAAAGTCTGATCATTGTGCTAAAACGAAGTCTATTTGGCTGCGAAAAAATATGTTAGATTTTGTTAGCTGTAGTTTTTTTGTTCGTTGTAGTCTAATTGCTTACAAAATGTGCTTGTTTTCTTCATATTTTGCTTATGAAGAGATATAGGCCAACAGTATTTGATCTGCCCTTAAGTTTGGCAGTACTTTTAGTTCCATTCTTTCCATATCACTTGAATTCTAATCTTATGCTTCTGCTATCATGATTCTACAGAAACAATTGTTTCTAGAGGAATGACCATGCGGCATATGATATTACATCACTAGGACCTGCACCTCATAAGAACCAGGGCACCCGCGTTTAAGCAGAATTATGACTGAGGCTTAAGACATTATCAGTATATCATGTATAATCTGGAGCTTGGCTAAGTTTAATGTAGTTCTTTTTTCGGGCATTCTTGATGTTCTCTTGATCTTGTTACAGCTCTGCTTGTAATTGGATAACCTAGACAGGGAGGCGCATATATGTGTTGCAGTTAGTTCTAATCATCGGTAAAATATCTGGTGGAAACTGATGAATCCACAACTCCTACTGCCTGGGAGACTTGACAAGAATGTTTTCTACGACTCAGCTGTGGGAAACCACACTAAGCATGTTACCTTTAAAATTGGGGCCATTAGAGGTGAGCAGTGGAAGAAGGTGCCATGAGTTCATCTTCTGTAATTGCTAAATTATTCTACCTTCTTTATAATGTGTTATTAATTAATTTCTACATTATTACCCTAGTCCTGGAGTTTGAGATGTACTATGTACTATACTTTCTGTATGAAAAGTTAAATAGTTTGGAAATCGGTGTGTCTGTGACTGTGAGGGGGGCATGATTTTTATGTGCATCTGGATGTCCAAATTGTAATGAATAAGAAGGTCTCTGTTAAGTAGGTAAGGGTCATTGTGTAGAGTAGTAGCAAGAAGTTCTGCATCTATTAGTGTGTCGCTCTAGCAATGTTTTTCGTAAGAGAAACTATAATGGAAAATTATGCGCATGTTACACAGTGTTGTACAGTCAGAAATAAACCTTGAACATACTTTACGTTTTATGGGGGGCAACACTGTACGGTAATGTGCTTTTGGCCTACATCCTCCCATGCATTTTTTTTCTCCATTGCACTTGACTGAATAAGAAATGCACCCGTGGCATGCAGACAAAAACGAAATTCACAGCAACACGTCAAAGAAGTAGATGACAGGAATGTTGCTTTGCCAGAAAAAAGATAATATAAAGCCAGTATCCCAAACGTGGAAGAAAAACAATACATGTTCAAACCAACTAAAAGGAATAACGCACGCAGCAACGCGCGTGAGGTCCTTCTAGTCTATATCTATATCTATATCTATATCTATATCTATACCTAATAATAAAGTAAGTAATGTTTCCGTCGTTTCGTCCGTTGTTTTCGTCCGCTTGGGTGGTTTCGTACGTCTACGCGTGAGTTTGAGTTTGATTCTGTACACCGCCTAATGATTTCCTGCCGCACAAGTTGATCGATGTAGAGTCCAATCTCGATCAGACTACCCTAGATATCTACGGGGCTTTTCCGCATAATGTTTTTTGATATACAGGTCCGGTCTTCCAAGAGGAGATCGATACCTCTGAAGCACGCGGCAGCATAAGGATCGAGCGTGCCAGCGGCAACGGCGGCAGCGACGGACCCCTGCTCGACGAAGAGGAAAGGAAAGATCCACCACCATTGCCGGCGTGAGGCTCGGGAAACGCTGGAGTTTGTGAAGCAAAGCAGCGAGATCTGTGTTGGAGCCGCACCGGGACGGATGGATGCTCGCACCAGTGCCGGCCATGGGCCCATGGCCGCTTCATCGCGTTGCCATTACAGTTGTCTCCACGTCTAGCTGATCGCGCGCAGGGCCATCTCGCGATCTCTGCCCCGTCGAGCAGTATATCCCCGTCAAAGAAATTAGTCGGGGCGCTTCTGGTCGTGGACACCCGTCCTCATGCCGCTCGCCTGCCATGCTGCCCGTTGTTCAGCAGACCAGGGTGGCAGGGATTGGTGATTTCGGACATCTCTTCCAGCGATGCCCGGCGCGTCGAAGGCGTTTGCCGTTGAGTGTGCCGGACAGCACGTTAGTCTGGAGGCACTGGTCCTGGAGCGCGTCGAGGGCGGTGAAGGAGGCCGGGAGCGCGCAGGCGGGGTTGGAGTTTTTGAGGTACAGATTGTTGACCCGACTTGGGCATCGTGCGGTGAACGCCGACCAGCAATTCCTGCTGATTTCGAGCAAGGTCCGTGGCGACGTGGCCGCCATGATGCCCACTGGACTACGGTGTGGCCGAGGGCGTTCGGGTTGGCCGCGAAGGCGAACTATACCGGCGGCCGTGGGGCCGAGGAGTTCCTACCAGCGAGGTTGACACAGCTGCGCCAATAGCGAGCAAACGCAGAGGATGCTGAACAGGGCAGGGCTGTGATGTGGTCTGAGGCGTTCTATTCTGATCTACGTCTCCCTCTGTTCAATTCCACTATAGCACGATGGGCGGCGGTAGTCCCTACGGCGACTCGGCGAGCAGCAGGGAAGATGATTGGGACGTCTCGCGCAAGGTGGCCACCAGTCATCCAACAGCGAGGTGAAGGTCGCCTCAGGCGGCAGCGGCGGCAAGGCCAACAACGGCCTTCGCAGACCCGGACCATATTTCCTATCGCTTCTTCCTTTTGTGCTCTCCAGAAATAGTTCAGCTTAGTCTAAAAAAGGCAGGTAAAGGGATGATCTTACGAAATAGGCAAACATAAGGTACTGTTGTTTTTAACTGACTTATGTCCTCGGAAGGGGTTTCAGTCTGTTTATTTATGTACGTCAAATCTCCAACTTGTTGTTCATATTACAATGATCTGAATTACTTTTGGAGAGAACATAAATAAGGATAGGCAAGCAACTAAGGTCCAAATAATATTTTGATCAAAATAAATATTGAACTATTCACGTGGCTGATCAGACTGTTTGTTTGAATTGAGCTAAGTTGGTCAAATTGGGCAATGCATATCTTTATTAATTCAAGTGCTAATTGGAGTAGCTATAGCAGTCTTAGGGCATGTACAATGGCAGGGAAGGCGTGCCTTCTCTTAGTAGTCCATGTCATCTTTTTTTCGAGAAAGGATGCTTTATTACTTTTGGTAAGCAATTACATTCAGCCTCTGCACAACCAGGGTGCACACAGCCGTTTTAATGTCTTAGGTTCACAAAAATGTCAAACTAAAGGAGAAAATAGGCGAAATACATATCGAAACGATGAATCATATGACGCCTAAGATGCGGGTGGGGCTTTAATCCGTAGACTATGCTGCCACCCATGTAGGAAAAAGTATCTCTCGTCGTAGCCTCCAACCGTGTACAGACCTTCGTAAATAGGTCTCGGTTCTCCAAGCGCTGAAGAGGTAACCACAAACGGAGAATACCTGTACATCTGTAGATGACCTGCAACAAAGAGCAATTTTTATCATTAAAAATCTTATCATTTCTACTCAGCCAAAGCGCCCAGATCAATGCAAGCGCCCCCACCCTAAGAAGCAACTTAAACCTTGAATCTATACCATGAAGCCAATTGCCAAAGACATTGGCCACACTAGTCGGAGGGTACAAGGTAGACGCTACTTGGATGATAGACCAAATAGATCTCGCAAACTGGCACTGGAAGAAGAGGTGTTTAATAGTTTCATCATGATGACAAAAAACACATCGCTTACTTCCTTGCCAATTACGCTTGACAAGATTGTCTTTGGTGAGGATGACCCTTCGACGAAGATACCATCCGAATATTTTTATTTTTAATGGTATCTTCATCTTCCAAATTTTCTTATTATTATCCACTGGTACATCGGAATGAAGTATGGCGTTGTATAAAGATTTGACCGAAAAAGAACCATCTACGTGTAAATTCCACCTAAATTCATCTGGTTCAGGTGATAGATTGATATCCCCCAACCTTTGGATTAAGGTATTCCACGCCAATAGCCTTTGTCCTAGCAAAACTCGTCTGAACATCACATTCGGAGGAGAGGTAGCCATTACTGTAGCAATGGTATCTCCTTTGCGATGGACGATACTATACAACGCAGGATACTATTCACTTAGGGGTGCATTGTGTAACCAAGCATCTTCCCAGAACCGTATCTGTGCTCCATTCTTAATTGAGAAAGTTCCATGGCGTAGAAAGACATTTTTTGTCGCCATTAGGGCCACTTCTTTTGGGCTTCTAGTCTTGCTTCTAGGTCATAGAAAGCTGAAGCCCAAAAGAAGTCTCCAGCTGTGGGCCACCGTGAAGCCGCTCCGTAGTGCAATTTCAGAAACTGACTAGCACCAGTTTCCCGAGCTTCTGGTTCAAGATCCGAAACGGTATACAGATTTGCCCCGTTTTCATATCTATTTACAGCAGATTGCCACCCCGCCAAATGCGCTTGGTTAAATAAAAAAAAGACGGAATAACGCTTCGACAAGAACGACACCCGCATCGCTCGACTCCTGCGTCCATGGCGACTGGCGAGATAGGGTTCCTCGTTCCCGCCGCCGCCCGTTCCCCTCGCCTCCCACCACCACCGCCGGTCCTGCGGAACACAAGCGCCGCTCCTCCGCCACTTCGTCGCAGCCTCGCAGATGCTGCTCCGCCACTTCCTCGCAGCCTCGCAGACGTTGCTTCGGCGCCTCCCGAGCACCAGATCCGTCTCGTGGTACTTCAATTCACCGGTGGCCTGCTGTCCTACTGCCGCTCAATCTCTGCGTCTCTAGCATCCTCTCGATGCTGCTACTTGTGATTTTGTGATAGCTAATGCTAGTCTGCTATCGTTTGCTGCTCGAGATGAATACCGGAGAAAGCTGTTCAATTCACTTGTTACATTGGTCTGAGTTTTTTTGCCGAACGCACTCTGCTTAATTTGTAAGAAGTAAATTTGTTTTGTGGCCTTCGTCAAACAAAATCACCACTGTCAATCTCAGATTCATAGGAGCAGGTGGTGTTGGATTTGTCAAGAATCAGTTCAGGGGCATTATAGACTTTGTATAAGTCTAGATAGAAGTTAAGCCTACATTTCATAAGCTGAAAAGAAGGGACACATTAGTTTCTAGGAGCTTCTCCTCACCGGTGTTTCTCCCCACCGAAATTCATAAGCCGGCTTCTACAGAAGCTTAAGCCCAAAAGAAGTGGCCCTTAGACCAGCCCAGAAGTGTGAATCCCCGGGTTTCCAACCCATTTGGGACAACGTCTTTGAGCCTATATACTTTCTCCGAAGAATAGTTTGCCAAATCCCATCCTCGGTAAGGAGCTTAAAAAGTCATTTACCCAGCAGAGCTGAATTCTTGACCTCTAGATCATGAACTCCAAGCCCGCATTGATCTTTGGGACTACAAACTATACTCCATTTGACCAGTCGATACTTCTTTTTCTCGCTGTCCCCTTGCCAAAAGAATTTGGATCGATAATAATCGAGTTTATGCAGAATTCCTTTTGGTAATAGGAAGAATGATAACATATACAATACCATATTTATCAGTACTGAATTAATGAGTATCAATCTTCCTCCCAGGGACAACAATTTACCTTTCCAACTACTAAGGCGCTTCTGTAATCTTTCTTCCACTATTTTCCATTCAGCAATCGTAAGTCTCCGATAATGAATCGGAATACCCAAATAGCGAATAGGAAATTGTCCTTGCCCACAACCAAACAACTCTGTATAAAGAGTTGTATCATCTTGGGCATCACCGAAACAGAACAACTCGCTTTTATGAAAATTGATTTTCAATCCCGATAGCTGCTCAAAAGCCGTCAAAATTAATTTCAGGTTTTGAGCTTTCTCGAGATCGTGATCCATAAATAGAATTGTATCGTCGGCGTATTGAAGGATAGATAAACCACCATCAACGAGATGTGGAATCACACCTTCAATCTGACCATCAGACTTAGCCCGCTCTATAAGTATAGCCAGCATGTCCGCCACAATGTTGAATAACATAGGTGATAACGGATCCCCTTGGCGTAACCCTTTTCGTGTTTGGAAATAATGGCCGGTGTCATCATTCACCCGAATTGCCACACTACCTCCATACACAAAATCATTTATGAAAGCGCGCCATTCAGGAGAAAAACCTTTCATCCTGAGTGTCTGTTGAAGGAAAGACCATTTGACCTTGTCATAAGCCTTTTCAAAATCTAATTTTAAAATAACCCCATTTAATTTCTTAGTATGCATCTCATGTACCGTCTCATGCGAAACCGCCACTCCATCAAGGATATTTCGTCCTTGCATGAAGGCGGTTTGTGATGGCTGAACTACATGATCCGCAACCGTATTAAGTCTAATGGTGGCCACTTTCGTGAAAATCTTGAAACATACGTTTAAGAGGCAAATAGGTCTATATTGTTGAATCCTTTCTGCCATATTAACTTTCGGTAGCAAGATTACTCCACCAAAATTTAGACGAAATAATTCTAGTTGTCCTGTATGCAGAGCACTGAACAAATCTAGAAGATCCGCTTTAATAGTATCCCAGAAAGTTTGATAAAACTCTGCTGGAAAACCATCGGGACCCGGCGCTTTGTTGCATTCCATTTGGAAAATAGCCTTCTGCACTTCTTCCTCAGAATAAGGTGCAGTTAGTAAGCCATTTTCTTCTATAGAAACTTGGGGTATATCAGCTGTTAAGTCCTCATTTAGAGAAAAAGAGCTTTCATCTGGAGGACCAAACAAGCCTTTATAATAATTAGTAATATAAGATTTGAGTTGCTCATGGCCTTCAATCAACCCTTCATCTTGAGTAAGAGAGTGAATACGTTTTTTCCGATGTCTCCCATTGGCTATGCCATGGAAATATCGTGTATTTGAATCTCCTTCTAAAATGAATTGAGCTTTAGATCGTTGATACCATTTGAGTTCCTCCTCGCGAAGGAGACACGCCATCTGCGCATTGGATTGATTCTTAAGTTCAATCTCATGCGTAGACAAAGGTCTTACCTCAGCAACCGCCTCAAGCTCATCAATCAAAGTTGATAAGCGAGCCTTTTCCTTCTTAAGAATGTCAGTCATATGGGTAGCCCAACCAGAGAGATGTCTGCGCATTGCACGCATCTTATTATTCCATCTCAGGATTGGAGTGCCACCACCCACCGATCTTTCCCAAACCGTCTTAACCATCAGATGGAACCCATCTCTCTGTAGCCAGCCAAGTTCAAATTTGAAAGCCCGCTTACAAACAGTTCGGGAATTTTCAGTAGTTAGGAGGATAGGAGCATGATCAGACAATTTTTCAATACGTTCTAGTGCACGGACAGACACCATAGGGTATTTATCTTCCCATTCAGTATCCATCAACACGCGATCTAGCTTTTCGTATGTGGGTTCAGGCAAGCTGTTTGCCCAAGTAAACTATCGACCAGACATAAACACCTCTCTTAAGTCAAGGCTATCAATGACAGCTTTAAACAAGAAAGGCCAATGTCCATCAAAAAGACCTTTACTTTTTTCATGAGGAAATCTTAGTAAATTAAAATCTCCACCTATCAAAATCGGATAGGGATTATCTTTAGTAAGATTTACCAACTCACGTAAAAAGTCTGCCTTAAATGCGTCTTGGGCGGCACCATACACGGCAACCAGACTCCACATGAAACCATCAACTTTATTCTGAATGTCGAGCTTAATGTGATACTCATCATCAGAACTAGCTAGAACAGTCATGGTGTCTATTCGGACTCATACTAAAATGCCACCAGACCTACCACGAGGTGGGCGAGAATACCACTGAAAGTTAATCCCGCCTGATAAACGGTCGAGGAAACTTTGTGAGAACTTCCGCCTACCCGTCTCTGATATTGCAATAAAATCTAAATCATAGTTTCTACAACCGTCGGCAATGTGAGAATGCTTAGCCAAGTCACCAAGACCTCTGCTATTCCGAAACATGCCATTCATTGAGAAACTATTTTAGATTTAGTGCTTTTGCTATATCTACGAGACTTCTTCCCGCTGCTCCAATTTAATGGTTACAATGTCATATAGAGATGATGATAAATATAATGGGTACAATGCATTATCTCTTATTCCTGCTGCTCCAATTTCCCCGACCACTGATTCGAGCTCCGGCCTTGGCTGCGGGCTCGGGATCTCGCGCCGGTCCCCTGTCCCTAATTCCACCTAAGCGCAGGGCATGGGTGAACTCGACCACGGATCTGGTGACTGTGCCCACGGTTTCGTCCGGAGGAAGCAGAGCGGTGGCAGATCAGCACCGAGTCAGCGTACACGCCGACGGACCACTAGAGCCGCTGGCGACCAACCATGAATCAGGCTCCGCTGCTCGCTCTCACGCTGTTCATGGAGCTGGGCACCCTGCCCGCTGCGCCTGTGGAGGAAGCGAGAGCCCCAACAGGGAAGGGGAGAGGATTCAGAAACCTGCACGGGCCCATCCGCCCCTCCTGCGTCGGTCTGCTGGCCCGGCCGTGGCCATGGGATACTTACAAGGTTTCAAGCCACATGTGGCAGGGAAGAGTGGTGGCTCTCTTGTACGTGATAGCAATGTCCATACGCAACCGTCAGCAAGTCACTACACGTCTTCGATCAAGGCCCTCAACAAGTCAGCGGTTAGAAGTACAGAGTTCAACGAAGACATGTCACGATTTAGACAAAAGCCTCTTGCTTGTGGTCGTATTCGTTTTTGTTTTGTGAGTTTATCTGAAATTTGATCGAACAAAATACATACTCAGGCAGGATTTCGTCGTCCATCCTACTTTCTAGGTCCGTTCCCAACATGCACTCTAATGATTTTTCAACAATCTTCATATTCCAGTCTGCTGACTTTGTTGATTTCCATTCCTTTGAAATCCATGAAAGAACGGTGGTAGCTCAGAGAAACTTTGCTTCTTCGTTAACTGCCGACCATTCTAACTTGCACTGCTCTGTACTATTCAAAAGAAGAGAGTTGGTTTCTGTTACCAGTCTGCTAAGTTGTAGCTAGCTCAGATTTCCTATTTGATCTATTTCCATGTAATTTAACAAGTGATTTCTAAACGATGATTTCGTACTTTGGTTCCACATGATGTATACAATAAATTAGAAAGTAAACAGTGCGTTTTCTTTACTTTTGTGTGGATTGTAGTGTAGTGAGATATAGAAGAGAATTTAAATTTATGTGAAAACTAGTAAGTGTGCCCGTGCAACGCACTCTTTTTAAGTTGAATGCCCCCATAAGCATTACATAATACATGTAACGTTCTCACAAATTATAGACATAGACATGGAGATCACAATTAGCATGCCAATTTCAGTGAGCAGACATGTATATATATAGTCGCAGGTAAATTACAGTAAAGAATTTCTCAGAATGTAACACATGCTCTCTTTCCAGGTATCATAATATCAAAGCAGGTCAGATGCTCAATTTATGGAAGAAAACACCATAATTGAATCACTTGTATCAATGATTATGTTTAAACATCAATAAAAGCAAGTACAATTTTCTTGACAAACATGGCAGTGGCGCACCACCTAGGGTGGTTAGCTGCAGGAGTAATCTTGGTATAGTCAAAGTTCATGGTTTTCTTCACCCCAAGCCGAGGTATCCAGGTTAATCTTCCCTGAGGAAATTTTCATCGCCACCAAGACAGTTGCAGCGCCAGGCTGCTCACTGAAGCAACAACATCAGGTACAAGTAGCATGCTTGTTGCTAGAAAATTGTGCATCGCAGGTACCCAGAGAATTATTCTATGATTTGTTGACAACATCGGAAACGGATTAACGAATTTTGCATTGGCATGGAATGCTGTCAATTCATACTAACTGAAAATGGAGGACACTTGCGCTAAAGAAGTAACTGAGGCCGTGCTTCAAAAAATAAGTTCACTATGCTTACCTGAATATGTGGGCATAGGGCAGCCTAACACTCCATGACAATGGTAATACATATCCACCGAGGAATCTCCCCACACTGAACCTACCAGAAATAAAGAAAGAAGACCACTCATGAATTTACAAAGGGGTCTAAAAGACACTTGAGTAGTATAAAAGTTGTGGGCAAACATGTAAATTTGAATAAAACAAAACCATCAAAGAAGAGATACTATAATCCAGTATTAAGATGTAGATCATTGATTTTTTATGCTCCGTTTCACCAATATATCACCAATATAGTATGTCGGAATCACATATGACACATCTAAATTTCTTGTCCATGTCGACACCTTTGCCATTTAAATCTGAAGTTTATACCTATTGATTAGAAAGCCTTTCATCATTGCCACCGATCCTAGCTGATCTCTTTAATAAATCTTTCCATTCGTGTTATTTTCATGCATTACAAAAGAAGCTTATTCAGAGAAACCCAAGATAGTTCATGCCATGCAACAAACTGGGACCTAAAAAAAAATCAACAAGTGAGCTATGCGCCTATCAACTTTTGTATCAGAATCATTTTGATGCCACATATTAATATCCTATGGAGATATTCAGCTCCATTTGCACAGTGAAAAACTAAAATGACAATAATCGGACAGACATTAACATATCTAGGCAAGATCGATAAAAGATCAATCATGGCCTTCTCAATGTAAAAAATCTTAGAGAAAAATTATTAGAGGAATACAGTGAAGGAAGGCTCAGATATATGTGATTAGATTATTACAGTGCAACTGTGCAAGCGCTTCCAGTTATCTAGAGAACATTCCAACAACACAATTAAAATTCGAGTCTAAATCTCTGATGAAACCTGTATCTAGATTTCCGATGCATGCACCCAAACTTTTTCAAAACTTATATGGAACAGCTTTACAATGGATTCAGCAAATCTCCATCTCCCATGTCCCATCCATGCAAAAAATACACAGGTAAGTTTCATAGGCAACGTTGAACACCTGGGGAATCAAAACATATTGTCGCAAAGGGCCCATACATATTGATTAACCCTTCTAGTGGCGAGGATCTGGGCGGTATCCAAGTGCTCGGTCTGGGGCTGGCCGACCTTCCCTGCATTGAGGAGGAGGTTGTGGACGAACATGGCGAGGAGGCGGTACCCGTGATGCTGTAGGCGGGCGCGTGGAGAGGTGCCCCGCTGGTCCAGGGAGGCGTGGACGACATCGAGGACAGGACGGCGGCGCCAGCAAGACACTGCGGCCAGGATGACGACGACGCGCGCAGGCGTGAGATCTCGTTTTGTTTTCAGTTTCTTCTATGGGCAGCCAGGGACGTTCAGTTTCCTTTTACTGCGATTAGATTAGATTAGCGGATGTGGAGGCGTGGGATTGGGAGTTACCTTTTCATTCTTTCCTCTGCCGGTGAAGCACGGTCAGTCGATCTAAATTACTAAATGCACACAAACCAACGATTGGATTAACAGTAGCTGTTAGATTGAGTTAAGGTGGGCCTATGATTGTCCCGTGTACATTTTGTGGGTGGCTTTAGAAGAATTCAAGTTTGCTCTTTTATTAGTAGTGGAGTTAACATACTGTTTTACAACAACAACCGATAATTACTTTAAACCTAAGATATCCTATCTCTTTTAGACCCATTGCAACGCATGAGCACTTTTGCTATTACCTAATAATAAAGCAAAAAAATTTCCGTCGTCCGTATTTTCTTTCCGATTTTGCCCTTCCACCGTACACTAATTTACACACCAGCGCCATTGGCAAGTGGAAAAAAACGGTTTGGAAAAAAAAAACGGACTGTCATCCTCCATCTATCTATTCCCCAATTGTATCCAGGCGGTAACCAACACAGCGCGGTTCTACACCGGCAGCATCGCACCTCGCACTTCAAGTCCAGCGTGGAGGAAGCCGCAGAGGCAGCGGAGACCGAGGGCTCCGAGATCTCCGTCCATGGACTCTCCCTCCTGTTTAAGCGCGGATTCATCAAGCCCTCTGCCCTGACCCATGATCTGAGACCACGAACCCAGCGTCTCCGAGATCCTGGTCAGGAGCCCAGCGGGCGGCCCACGAGGGCGATGTGCCTCTCCAGGCAGGCGACGAGATGCGCTGCTGCGCGACCGGCTGCAGGCGTTCCTCTACAACTCCGCTCGGAAACGTTGGACCGGCGTTGACGCCGGCGGGCTGAGCCGCTCCTGCATGTACAGAATAAGCTGTGCGGATGCTTGACTCCATGGCTGCAGCGCTTGATCTGATGCGGGCCAGCTTCGCTGCTTTGGCGCAGTCTCTGCTCCCCTTCAGTTCTATTGCAAGGGACTCTTTATTACTGCTACGCGTCTGCCGTACTGTGAAGAACGCTGCTGCCTCCAAGTTCAAGGACCTGTAACTAATTTCAAGTTAAAACACGGCAAGGAATGACAATAACATAAAGTTAGAATACTACGGTTATGTATGATTGTGCATGTATGTACACTTGTTTTATAATAACGCAAAATCTAATTCTTGCTGGGGCTCTGGCTTGTCTTACGGGGTGCTCTCCCGTGACGCGCGTCGGATCAAGATCGGGCGGCCCGAACTGAGCGGCGCATCCGTCCAAAAAAAACGAACGCCTCCCTTCTCTCCCTTTCGCCTCGACTATCTAAATCTAGCTCGTCCCCATTCCCCTCCTCTTCTCTCCCGCATCCACGCCCCGCTTGCTCCAAATCGACGGCGAAATCATCTCGTCGGCGGCAAGTTGTCCTGGGGGAAATACCGTAGGAGTTCTCCCGTCGGTAGGTGTAGTGGTGGAGGGACTTCGATGGTGCCACGAACAGATCGACGCTCCCGAGGCGGAGGGTCCAAGACGGGGTGAGAAGGGTCCTTCGCCGGCGCGGCCCCGCGAGAATCGATGCGTCTGTGGCGGCGGACGTTGTTGCACGAGTTCGTGAACGAGAATCTGCGCCGCGGCTTCTCGAATCGATGCGGCCGCGGCTGGTGGAGTTCACGCTAGGAGCCTGGGCGGCGTTGTTCTGGTAAGTGCTTCGATCTCGATCGATTTGTTTGTCTGTGATGCTTCGGGCTTGTGTTTTAGCCCGATTCGCCTTCAATTTTACCTCTACTATTCGTTCATGGTGTTGTTGGACTGTATGCGGGGTTGTGCTGGACGATTCCCTAGTATTCATGGTTGTACTTGTTTTGCTCTATACGGTGGTGCTGATGTAGTAGGCACGGTGCTGTTGGTAACATGGTGCTGGTAAAGTAGGGTAGGTTTGTGCTCGGAAATTAGCCATGGTTTTTTCTGCTATGGTTCATGCTAATATGCTATCAACTACTGTTTCTCGTTATTTCTGGGTCGATGTACTTTTATGTCATTAGTTACAATATGTATTATCCCAACATGGTTGTTGTGGGGCAGAGATACTATGCTTGATGTAATTCATGGTGTGGAGTTTCTTATTACCATGTAATTAGTATAGTTTTTGTCCAAAAATGGAGTAAAGTTATAGTACCTCTGTTCATAAATAGATGCCACAAGTTCGTCCAAATTTTGATGTATCTAGATATTTTTTAGTGCATAGATACATCCGAATTTACACAAATCTTTGACATTCATTACGGAGTATAATAAACACTACAAGAAAAGTTGCCATGGCCGACGAAGTTGAAGTCGCGCCGTGGTTGCTGGTGTACCATGGTCGACGATTTTGGGTCCCTCCGTGGTGCATGTCAAAACTTTTTTTTTCTCGTTTTTGAGGCCACCTAGCCCGACGAAAGCGGCCAAAACGTCGCGTATGGTGGCCCGGGACGTGGTGCATCTCGAAATCTCGGGTTCGCCGGCCGAGTCAACGCAAATCCGCACCGCCGAGGGATGTAGGGCCCAGATGGCAGCCTCTCTGGCATTGTTTTTTTTCTCGATCGCGCCATCTCGTTCAACGTTCTCCGATCGAGCCGTTTACGATGCAGGATCATGGGTCCCGCATGTCATCCTCTATGAACCAAAATTCTTTCTATTCTTGGATTTTTTTTGACCCCCTGATTTCTGGCTACTTCCTTTTTCTTTTGATCCCTTGCCGCCTTGGAAACGTTGAGACCGCTGCTGCTAAATGGGACCCGCATGTCATCCTCTATGTGCAATCAACTTTCTTTTCTTGGAGTTTTTTTTGGCACCTCATATTTGGTCACTTGCCTTTTTTTTTCGATCTCCTGCCGCCTCTCAAACGGTGATACCGCTGCTGCTAAATGGGACCCGCATGTCATCCTCTATGTACTATAAAACTTTCTTTTCTTGGATTTTTTTGGCACCTCATATTTGGTCACTTGCCTTTTTTTTTCGATCCCCTACCGCCTCTCAAACGGTGATACCGCTGCTGCTAAATGGGACCCGCATGTCATCCTCTATGTACTATAAAACTTTCTTTTCTTGGAGTTTTTTTTGGCACCTCATATTTGGGCACTTGCCTTTTTCTTTCGATCCCCTGCCGCCTCTCAAACGGTGATACCGCTGCTGCTAAATGGGACCCACATGTCATCCTCTATGGACTATAAAACTTTCTTTTCTTGAATTATTTTTGGCTCCTGATATTTTGTCACTTGCCTTTTTCTTTCGATCCCCTGCCGCCTCTCAAACAGTGAGACCGCTGCAGCTAAATGGGACCCGCATGTCATCCTCTATGAGCAATCAACTTTCTTTTCTTGGAGTTTTTTTGGCACCTCATATTTGGGCACTTGCCTTTTTCTTTCGATCTCATGCCACGTTTGAAACGTTGAGGAACCTGCTGGCTCATGGGACCCGCATGTCATCCTCTATGTGCTATAAAAGTTTCTTTTCTTGAATTATTTTTGGCTCCTCATATTTTTTCACTTGCCTTTTTCTTTCGATCTCATGCCACGTTTGAAACGTTGAGGAACCTGCTGGCTCATGGGACCCGCATGTCATCCTCTATGTGCTATAAAAGTTTTCTTTGTTGGATTTTTTTTCACCCTCTGATTTTTGGCTTGCCTTTTTATTTTGATCACCTGCCCCCTTTGAAACGTTGAGTAAGCTGTTGGCTCAAGGGACCCGCATGTCATCCTCTATGTCCATCAACTTTCTTTTCTTGGATTTTTTTTCACCCCCTAATTACTAGCTACTTTCTTTTTCTTTTGATCTCAAGCCGCATTACAAACATTGAGACCGTTCTTTGCAAAATGGGACCCAGATGTCATCCTCTATGTACAATAAATCTTGGATTATTTTTGGCTCTGATATTTGGTCACTTGCCTTTTTCTTTCGATCTCATGCCACCTTTGAAACGTTGAGTAAGGCTGCTGGCTCATGGGTCCCGCATGTCATCCTCTACGAACAATAAAAGTTTCCTTTCTTGGAGTTATTTTTGACCCTAATTTCTGGCTATTTGCCTTTTTCTTTTGATCCCCTGCCCCCTTTGAAACGATGAGGACGTCGTGTTGGCAGGTCGGTCCCACATGTCATCCTCTATGAACAATAAAAGTTTCCTTTGGTGGATTTATTTTTGACCCCTAATAAATTTACGGCTATTTCCTTTTTTCTTTTGATCCCCTGCCGCCTTGGAATTGTTGAGAATGATGCTGCCTCATTTTTCTTTTGGTCCTGTGCCGCCTTGGAAACGTTGAGACCGCTGCTACAAAATGGGACCCGCATGTCATCCTCTATGTACAATAAAGTTTCTTTTCTTGGATTATTTTTGGCTCCTGATATTATGTCACTTGGCTTTTTCTTTCGATCTCATGCCGACTTTGAAACGTTGAGGATGCTGCTACCTCATGGGTCCCGCATGTCATCCTCTCAGAACGATAAATGTTTTCTTTTCTTGTATTTTTTTACCAACTGATTTTTGGCTTTTTTTTATTTTCGGTCCCCTGCCGCCTTTGAAACGTTGACGACGCTGCTGGCTCATGGGTCCCCGATGTCAGCCTCCCCGTACAAGAAACATGTGATATTTTATTTTGCAGACAATAAACGTTGTATTTCGCTCCGAGCTATTGCAAACGGATAAATTAAATCTTTATATCTACATAAACAAACTTATATGTTGAATCTCCTTGTTTTTTGTTTTTGCGAAGCATAGGACTTTCCTGTTTTTTTTTTGAGAAAAATCCGACCTTTCCTGTTTTGGAGTGGGCTGAAATTGTACGAGTCAAAAGGCCCAGCAGGATAGTTCGAAGGCCCAGATGTCGAGATACAGCCCAATTGAAATCTTTCTTTTCTTGGATTTTTTTCACACCACGATTTACGGCTACTTCATTTTTCTTGCGGTCTGTGCCGCCTTGGAAGCGTTGAGACCGCTGCTACAAAATGGGACCCGCATGTCATCCTCTATGTACAATAAAGTTTCTTTTCTTGGATTATTTTTGGCTCTGATATTATGTCACTTGCCTTTTTCTTTCAATCTCATGCCGACTTTGAAACGTTGAGGAAGGCTGTGGCTCATGGGTCCCGCATGTCATCCTCTATGAACAATAAAAGTTTCCTTTGTTGGATTTATTTTTTTCCCCTAATTTCTGGCTATTTGCCTTTTTCTTTTGATCCCCTGCCCCCTTTGAAACGATGATGACGCAGCTGGCAAGTCGGTCCCACATGTCATCCTCTATGAACAATAAAAGTTTCCTTTGATGGATTTATTTTTGACCCTAATTAATTTCTGGCTATTTCCTTTTTTCTTTTGATCCCCTGCCGCCTTGAAATAGTTGAGGATGCTGCTGCCTCATGGGTCCCGCATGTCATCCTCTCAGAAAGGTAAATGTTTCTTTTCTTGAATTTGTTTACCAACTGATTTTTGGCTTATTTTTTCTTTCGATCTCCTGCCACCTTTAAAACGTTGACGATTTCTTGGCTCATGGGTCCCCAATGTCAGCCTCCCCATACCGCAAATCCTCTTTACGCAAAGGTTGTATTTCTAGATAGATAAGGTGGATTCGAATCTGCCATGGTTCAGGCAGCTCAGGTAAGCCTTCTTGCACTGATTAATGGAAGTAGTGTATAGCAAGGTCAAGACATGTGGCTCGGTGTAATGAATCTATTTGAATCATGTTGTGGGTTCAATCTGATAGTTCTCTAACAGGTCAGCCAAAATAGAAATTAAGTTTTTTTCTAAAACGGAAATGCAAATTAAGATGAACACAAACATTAGTATCATAATAGCTGATCATACATACATACTTGCTAAGAGCAAAAGCTTGCCAGAGTTTTACCACCCATACAATTAATTAGCAGTTCAGATAAGATAACGTTATATAAGTATAACTACAAATGCATTTGCTAAGGGCTCATGGGGCAACAGAACTAGACAACCGCGAACTTTATGACCAGCATGTCACAGTGGCATCGAAAGATCTTGACCTTCAACTTTGATCCAATGCGAAGTTTGGCACCGTCAATGAACTTTTTCCACTTGGAAGTAACAGCCAAGCGGCCATCTGTGGGACTGATGGAGTACCGTCCCTCCACGATGAGACCTTCACTCTCCATGACGAGGGATATCTTGCCCCTTCGGCCAGCATTGAGATCCTTGGAGATACTTTTAGGCAATTTCTGATTCAAAGCAAGAGATACCACCAAAAATTAGTCAATGGCACCAATGCACTGAACCATGTGAGACTTTGAGGAGAGAAGACATCAAGATAAGAGCGATTATCTTGTCATATACTCGGGAACATAGCCTTCGGATGCGTCCTGGTCACCACACGGGTGGCCACGGCAATGAGCTGAGACCTCGGTGATCCGGTGGGCGGGTGCGGGAGCACAGGCTGGTACACGAGCTGGTGCCGATGCGGGAGACTGCTGGGCGAGTGCGATAAACGGTGCCTCTAGAGGAACCGGTGCTGATGCGAGAGGCTGTTGGGCAGGTGCGATCGCGGTGCAGCTTGAGGAACCGGTGCTAATGCGGGGAGCCTGCTAGGCAGGTGTAGTATATGGGGCCTCTACAGGAACCAATGCTGATGTAGGGGACTGCTGGGTAGATGCAGTAAACGGAGCTGGTACAGGAACCGGTGCTGATGCAGGAGAGTGGGAAGCCGGTGCCGGTGCTGGTGTGGTTGCCCTTTGTGACATCCGCTCATGTTCCATCAGGGGATCTGCAGCTTTGATCATGTTAAACCCAGCAAGCTAGAACAGAGGGAATGGTTTAGAACAACTGCTCAGAACAGTTATCAAAAGATATGAGTAGAAAAAAGTTACATATTATATATTTGGAAGTGTCTCCAACTACGTAGCGATTACGTATATCTGCCCGTTTGAGTTTACGATCCTCGGCTCGTCGCCCTTCTTCGGACCGTAGTCAAAAGCAAACTTTCTCCAATCATGTCCATACAAATATGTGATGGCTGCGTCTTGTAGACATACACCTCATAGACCGTGTAGGTGTTCATCAATTTGCCATTGCCATGCATAGTGAAAGACCCTTCATGCGGACACATCTGGTTAATCATTGGACGAAGTTCACAAGGTACAGTCTGCATGTGAAAATTGATACAAATGTAAGAAGCAGGAAGACTAAAAACAAGACTTTACTATATGCCAATTCATGCTAAACCACTGAGAATAGATACCTGTAAATCTGTGAAGGAGCTACTAGAAAGGTAGATAGAGCCATAGGAGGTGTTATATGCGGGGTATGTACATGGGCCCGCCATATTCCCGCAAGCTCGGCATCGGGATGGTGAAGGAAACATGGGAGGTACTACTGGTGCGTAGCGCTGAATGTAAGTGGAAGAATTAGGTTGTGTAAAGTGCATAGTTCAGAGCAATGCAAATGTTGACAAGCGAGTGCATAACACTATGTTACAACCTGAACAGTGAAAAATTAGTGTATGATGAATATAAGCATGCTAATTTGGTGTTTCCGAATTCCAAAAAGCATTAGACAGAGCCGGTGATAATATCAGACATAAATCATGGCATGTATATGTGGCTTAAGAAAATATACCCGAACCCTTGGATGGTTACGGCCCGGCTGGTCCTTGGACTTGAGCTTATATAAGCATCCAGAAGGTGGGTGACAAGAACTTGGTGGCAGCCTCTGCAGATGCCTCATCGGCAGCAGTTGCAATCCTTTTGACCAATGAAGGGTTAGCAGTTTCAGTGCATATGAAAATTGAAGAGCAACAGACATCAGCAGTGATATATAAAATGAATCTATGAGACACTGATGCATATAGTGTTGGATGTAAGTGTAAGAATAGGTGTGTGTGTTTCTGAACTATTGGTAAGCATTAGACAAAGCCGGCAATAAACAGACAAAAATGAAATCATGTATGAGGATTAAGAAAATATACCCGCTTACTGAAAAGGGTACCACCCAGCTGGCCCGTGGCCTTGTGCTTGAGGAGGTTTTCAGAAGATGGTGGCGGCACCATCGTCTTCACAGCAGCCTCATCAGGATCATTTTTTATCCATTTGAGTAGAGGCACAGAAGTTTCATCCTGCATATGAATAGCAACAGAACTCATCATTGATATTTAATAAATCTATGAGATAGACTGATGCAAATAGTGCGGGTGTAAGTGGAAGAATAGGGTTGTGCATAGAGAACAGTCGACAACAATGCAAATGATTACAAAACAAGCCAATGGAAATCAACGGTTTATATCTTGGATGAGACAGACTGAAAAGTGAAAAATTAGTGTATGATGATTGTAAGCAAACGCAGTGTTTCTGAACTTTTGGTAAGCATTAGACAAAGCCAACAGTAATTAAACAGATAATAATGAAATCATGTATGTGGATTAAGAAAATATACCAGATTCATTAAAAGGTCACCACCCAGCTGGCCCATGGCCTCGTGCTTGTAGAGGTTTTCGGAAGATGGTGCCGGCACCATCGTCCTCACAGCAGCCTCATTAGCCTCATTTTGCATCCACTTGAGTAAAGGCGCAGTAGTTTCAGCTTACATAAGAATGGGAACAGATCTCAGCAGTGATATTGAATGACTCTGAGACAGACTGATGCATATAGTGCTGGATGTAAGTGGAAGGGTATGGCCGTGTATGGACAACAGTTCACAACAATGCAAGGGTGTGTTCGGTTCTTAAACAGCGTGGAATGGAATGGAATGGTTCCATTTCAGAGGAATGGAATGGTTAAATTTTTGTTCGGTTGGCATAAATGGAGAGCAGAAGAGATCGAGGTTAAACTAACCATTTGTCTCAAAATTGTAATTAACAATTGCAAATGACATTTTAATCTCAAAGTCGTAATTAACAGCGCCTAATGGTGCTCTTTTAATCTAAAAATCGTAATTAACATAATTTTTTGTTGGGTTAGGGGAACTGGAGTAGATGAACATTACTGTATGATGATTGTAAGCAAACGAATTTGGTGTTTCTAAACTTTTGGCTTCGAGATCTTATGGGTTTCAACTCTAGCCTACCCCAACTTGTTTGGGACTGAAAGGCTTGGTTGTTGTTGTTGTTGTTGTAAACTTTTGGCAAGCATAGAAAAAACCGACAATAAACGAGAGAAAAATCAAGGCATGTTTTGTGGATTAAGAAAATATACCATATTCATTAAAAGATCACCACCAGGTGGCGCGTGGCCTTGTGCTTGTAGAGGCATTTAGAAGATGGGGGCGGGATCAACATACGGCAGCTTTGATCAGCCTCGGTTTGATCTTCCTTTTGAGTAAAGGCCCTAAAGTTTCAGTCTGCATATGAATAGCAAAACAAAAGGCAGACCTCAGCAGTGATATTGAATTACTGTATGACATAGACTGATGCATATAGTGGATGCTCTTAGCCTTTTGCAGCGTGAACACTAGCTATGGACAGACAAAAAACTAGTTAACTCAGCTTTGTCTAGATATGAATGTACTACCACCATCCAAAAGCTTAAGCCTTATTTATTTTTGAGAAATCAAAACAAGCAAAGTTTGACCAAAATTTTAGAACATTCTATCAACAAATATAATACCGTGTAGATACTGTAGGAAAATATATTTTATTATCTATTTAATGATATTAATTTTGTATTTTGCATGTTATCGATTTTTGGTAAAAGCTTAGTCAAACATGGTATAGTTTGACTTTCTAAAAATAATATAAGCCCAAAGCTTTGGGATGGAGGCGATAGTATCTAGAGCTAAAACACATCTAGATACATCCGTATCTCTGAGATAGTTGAGTCAATTAATTTGGATGCGAGGGAGTATCAGATTCAGACTACATCATGGTAAGTTGGTTAAAAAATTACCCATGGGCGGTCCCTGCCCAGCTCGGCAGTGGCATTTCGCTTCTTGTGCTGCAGATCGGGCCATGCTCCTGCAGCAGGTGAGGCGCTATTCTCGTTCCCCATAGCCTCAGCACGGAACCTGGAGGTACCAACCTGATACAGAGAATATAGAGCATGGTGTCACGAGAGGCTTTACGCACAAACACACGAAGACATGTGCTACTTTAAGCATATTCAGGAACAGGAACAGATTGAGGATGCGAGAGAGACACTTAAAAGGTAAAGAGTGGATAAGCAAACGGAGTACCTGCTTCGCGGGGCTGGGGACGCAGCTCGAGGCTCAGCCAACTGCCCACATGCGTGGTGGCCTTACGCTCCATTGCCCCCACCGCCGAGGTCTTACCTTTCCTGTACAAGCTGACAAAAGATACAGTGAGGATCAGCAGAAACTACAAAGTTTGCAAATGTCGACAAATGAAGGAGGAACACCCCAATCCAAGCCAAGGTAGCCCCCGCCCCCACCCCCATCAATCACTCCCAGCTCGAGGGTGACCAGAAAGACACCCCTTCGCCCAGAATAGGAAAGAGATGCGCAAGATATCGAGGAGAGGAAAAAAGAACCGATCTCGAGAAAGGAAAGAACATTACTAGTCCTACCTAATCTGCTTGGTCTAGATGCAGCTTGCCCCTCCAAGCTGGATGTCTGGACGGTGGAGGCGAAAGGAGGGGATCGAGCTAGCGGCTTGCATCCGTCGGCAATCGGCACTCGATCGGGAGAGAAGGGGTGCTACATAAAGGGGAGGGGTAACATATTTTATTACACAGTGAACTTACTGATGTGACTATAGTCATTACATGTCTCACTGAAACTAGGGCCCATAGCGTGGCACCCCAAATTCACTTGAAGCTGCCCGGCGGGACGCATTGGCGTGTCAAGAAACCCCCGAATTGTAGCGGGGAAATGAAACATTTCACAAAAATTCGAAATTCAAGCACACCGCCACGCGCCAAGCACGCGGCTGTTCCTTCCTCTTCCTCGGTTCCTCCTCCCCTATCCGAAAAAACCCCAAATCCCAAGCTCAAACCAAAAAATCCCCGGCCGCCATGCATGTCCTCGTTAACCCGCTGGAGATCGTTCCCGGACGATGCGGACCCCCCGCCCTGAGATCCAGAATTCCGTCCACCTCGAGGCACTGCGTGCTGTCTCGCAGCAGCGGCTTGAGGGCGCTGAAGAGGAAGTTCCGCCGGAAAGTGCTCATGGCAACCGTGCAAGCTCACCGGCGTGCTTCATCCCGAGAGGAACTGGTCAAAGCTTTGCTATTCGCCACACACAAAAAATTGCGGGCCAAGATCTGGTCAAAGCTTCGTCGATGGCTTGCCGCGAGAGGCTTGGAGTCCAGAGTCAATAAACTAGCTGCTCGAGGACTGGGCGGTTTACACGGATTCATATTAACTGACTCAAGTTTGTTAGTCTAGTTAACAAATGCATCTAGATACATCCATATCTAGACAGAATTGAGTCAATTAATATGAATCAGAGGGGAGTACCTGAAAGTGTTTCATGCTACCAACTAATGCGCTGGCAGGAATCGCTATAGAAGTAATTGTGCTACTACTCATACGATGAACTGATTGTGTGGGTATCGAATTTTGCAACGCGATCATCCACTGAATGTTTATCTAGCGCCAAAGGCGTACAAATCATAACATACTACAGCACCAGAACATAAGAGTACGAATCATAAAGTAGCTCAACATTTTGCATCAGGGCTGGGTGGTCCTGAGACTACCGGGACGCCCCTGATGATCTCCGGGTGTGCATCCTCTTCAACGCAAAGCTGTGTACTCAGTCCACGGCCTCCTTCTGTAGGCTGGATAATCTCAGGTGCAGGACCTTCGTCTATGAGAGGCTCGTCATCAGTACCATCCACAGGTGCATCAGGGCTGGGTGGTCTTGAGACTACCCGGACGCCCCTGATGATCTCCGGGCGTGCATCCACTTCAACGCAAAGCTGTGTACTCGGTCCACGGCCTCCTTCTGTAGGCTGGATAATCTCAGGTGCAGGACCTTCGTCTATAAAAGGCTCGTCATTAGTACCATCCACAGGTGCATCAAACTGAGATTCATCTTCAAATCTCCCATCAAACTGAGAGACCTCTTCAACTCTATGCTTCTGCAATTAGTACATCAACCGATTAGACAAACATCTAAGGGATGCAACCTGAACAAATGCCGTTTTACATATTTACCTTCTCATCGGCACGACACATGTCCCAGAGCTGAAACCCGTTTCCTGAAGCAAGCGCTTTTTCTCTCCTTCCGTCCATCCATCTGCAACAAGTTAAATTTGAGTACGAACCTTGCACGGCAATGCAAACTATTGATTGAAACAGTGGCAGCATCAATATAAATAATTAACTACATATGCCAAGACACACATACAGTGTGAGCAAGATCTGCTTCTCCTGCTAAAGGATCATTATATGGTTCACCATGCTAAACCCGCCTAACATATGTGCGGTCCATCCCAAAAATGTGTAAATGATCTGCCACTACAGGGTGAGGCCTCTTCTCACCATTCATACATGTGCAGCGTATATATGAAGGGGGACATAAGTGTCCATGCAGTATCCAAGTTCTGTCCATCTGTTTAATTATGAGATACAGTGGTTGGTGATTAATTTAAGGCGAAGTAGGAAATGTATATCCATCAAGTACAAAACTATACTACATGATTATGCATTTCAGCAATCATGTCGAGTACAAAACAAAAAATGCCCATCGACATTTTAGCAAACAGATTGTGTACAAAACTCTGCCATGGCATTTCAGCAAATTAACGGATCGAGTGCAGAACTGACTCTATATGCCCACGCAAATGAACAAATTGATCGATGACAAATCG
The DNA here is from genome assembly GCF_019359855.2 of Lolium perenne. Lineage (NCBI taxonomy): Eukaryota > Viridiplantae > Streptophyta > Magnoliopsida > Poales > Poaceae > Lolium > Lolium perenne. Next base: position 71,593,311 of record NC_067245.2, read on the forward strand.
AGCGGAAAACTATAAAGTGCCAATTAGTTCGAGCATACTGACGATTTTTTTTAGCAGCATCAAGAAAATATAAATCGTTAGGCCGTCTTGCCCGATACATGATTGAGCTAGAGATAGCAGCCCTACCGTGGATCAACTTGACCGCCGGTGCGTCTCGAGAAGAACGACGGGAGGGGAAGCTTCTTCTTCGCACGGACGGGACGGGGAGGGGATGCTCTTCGCACGGACGGGGATAAGTTGTGTAGGGGTGGGTGGGGGGTCATGCGGCCGGGCCGCCGGGGTGATAATTAAGGTCGGTAGGTGGCGTTTAATGGAGTTGCGTGTGTAATTTGCCGTGCACAAGGTTGAGGAATAGGCGGTTCCCTTTGCCGCGCGCACAATTCAAACTATCCCGCCCATGTAGTTTAAATTCGCCATATTTTCGTTAAATCGACATAAAGTCATGTGAGTGGGGGAAAATTAGCAAAGTTGCTTGAAAAATAGTAAAACTCTAGAATTATCCTTTAAATATGCTCTACTTCGTGTGGAAATCGGGGTGTGAAAGCATGTTGAGCTGTTTTATTTGTACTTTCTTCATTAAAACTCCCATTTTATGCACTTTGGATGGAAAGAAATCATTTGTACATAAATTTTGACAACGCCATTTGCAAACACTAATTGTTTTACATGCCAAGATGCACCCATCCACCAAATATATATGGGGCAAAAGTTTATCCCAATCTAGCAGATATGCACAATTAGTGAGGGACCCCTTTTGATTTTGTGCAATTTCCACTAATTAGGTAGAGAGAAGGGGTTAATTAATTAGGCCATGTTAGGGGTTATGTGTTTTAGATTAGGTTGTGTGGATTCAAATACAACTTCTTTATTTGTGTGCTATGATTAATCAAAACTAGATTGATCGACTGCGCAGACATTATTAGAGGCGCATGCCTTTGCGCACAAAGTGGATGTGTGTGTTGTTGGCCACCAATTAACGAGAGAGAGAGAGAGACAGAGAGAGAGAGAGGTAGAGAGAGATCTACATACGAGAGAGCGATTGAAATCCCCAAATTAAACACATATATATATGCATGGCACATTTAATTTAATTAGAGGACCGCGAGCTAAGGCACCCCTGGCCTGCTTGATGCACAATTAAGTGTCATTGGCCTATATATAGGGTTTAATTAGGGTTTAGGGTTTAGGGTTAGGAGGTTAGGGTTTAGGGTCTAGGGTCTAGGGTTTAATGTTTATGGTGTTTAGGGGTTTAGGGATTAGGGATTAGGGTTTATTGAATTAGGGTTTAAGGTTTATGGATCATCGATCGAGTGCGCACACACACATTATTAGAGGCACACGCGCCTTTGCGCATAAAGTGCATGTGTATATGTGTGTGTTTTTTTGGCCAACAACGATATATAGATGATCGAGAGAGAGAGAGAGATTGAAATCCCCAAGAATATGTTCGATCAAATATATATTAAAATATATGCACGAATGCATGCATGGTAAGCCATGCATGCACACTAATTTTATATATATATATATTATGAGGAAACTTAATCAAATGTGTTTTCATTCAAGAGAACTTGTCAAAATTCAAGTTAATTAATTTATCATCGATAATTATATAATTAATTAATGAATCTCAGGGAGATGTTATACAACATATGATCGATATAGGCCATGTCGTATATATTAATTGGTGTTAATCTACCGTTTAATTTGCTAGCTAGCTGCTATATATAGATCGAGCATGTTTTTATTAGATCGGGTTATAGCTAGCTAGTATAGTTTAGGGTTATGTGTTTTAATGAACTAGGGTTTGATTAGCTAGGGGTTAGTTATATATATGGTTTAGGGTTAATGCATGGCACATTTAATTTAACTAGAGGACCGCGAGCTAGGCACCCCTGGCCTGCTTGATGCACAATTAAGTGTCGTTGGCCTATATATAGGGTTTAATTAGGGTTTAGGGTTAGCTAGGGTTTAGGGTTTAGGGTTTAGTGTTTAGGGTGTTTAGCTAGGGTCTAGGGTTTAGTTTAGGGTGTTTAGGGTCTAGGGTTTAGGGTTTAATTAGTGTTTAGGGTGTTTAGGGTTTAGGGTTTAGGGTTTAGTGTTTACGGTGTTTAGGGTCTAGGGTTTAGGGTTTAGTGTTTAGGGTGTTTAGGGTCTAGGGTTTAGTGTTTAGGGTGTTTAGGGTTTAGGGGAGTTTTAGGGTTGTTTAAGGTTTAGGGATCATCGATCGAGTGCGCACACTAATTATATATATATATTATGAGGAAACTTAATCAAATGTGTTTTCATTCGAGAGAACACTTGCCAAAATTCAAGTTAATTAAGCTATCATCGATAATTATATAATTAATTAATGAATATCAGGGAGATGTTATACAACATATGATCGATATAGGCCATGTCGTATATATTAATTGGTGTTAATCTACCGTTTAATTTGCTAGCTAGCTGCTATATATAGATCGAGCATGTTTTTATTAGATCGGGTTATATATAGCTAGCTAGTACAGTTTAGGGTTATGTGTTTTAATTAAGTAGGGTTGATTAGCTAGGGTTAGTTATTACATATATATGGTTTAGGGTTAATGCATGGCACATTTAATTTAATTAGAGGACCGCGAGGCACCCCCTGGCCTGCTCGATGCACAATTAAGTGTCGTTGGCCTATACATAGGGTTTAATTAGGGTTTAGGGTTAGCTAGGGTTTAGGGTTAGGGTTAGGGTTAGGGTTAGGGTTAGGTTAGGGTTTAGGGTCTAGGGTGGTTTAGGGTCTAGGGTTTAGGGTTTAGGGTTAGCTAGGGTTTAGGGTTAGGGTTAGGGTTAGGGTTAGGGTTAGGGTTTAGGGTCTAGGGTTTAGGGTTTAGTGTTTATGGTGTTTAGGGTTTAGGGATTAGGGATTAGGGATTTAAGGTTTTAGGGGTTGTTAAGTTTAAGGTTTAGGGATCATCGATCGAGTGCGCACACACATTATTAGAGGCACCCGCGCCTTTACGCATAAAGTGCATGCGTATATATGTGTGTTTTTTGGGCCACCAACGATATATAAATGATCGAGAGAGAGAGAGAGATCGAGACTGAAATCCCCAAGAATATATATGTTCAAATATACATTAAAATATATGCACGAATGCATTGTAGGCCATGCATGCACACTAATTATATATATATTATGAGGCAACTTAATCAAATGTGTTTTCATTCGAGAGAACTTGTCAAAATTCAAGTTAATTAATTTATCACGATAATTATATAATTAATTAATGAATCTCAGGGATATGTTATACAACATGATCGATATAGGCCATGTATATTTTAATTGGTGTTAATCTACGGTTTGCTAGCTAGCTGCTACATATAGAGCATGTTTTTATTAGATCGGGTTATAGCTAGCTAGTATAGTTTAGGG